>NC_060174.1:103679765-103702265 GCF_021184085.1 Oncorhynchus gorbuscha | reverse complement strand
GACGTAGATGCTGTCATTCATGACAGTTGTGCCATTTTACCATCTCTATGGTCACGTGAGAACAGCGGGCACTCGTGGCAGGTGTGTCCACTTATAACTCTATGGCAAGGTATTTATAGGGGCAGGTTCGTCCACTTATAACTCTATGGCAAGGTATTTATAGGGGCAGGTTCGTCCACTTATAACTCTATGGCAAGGTATTTATAGGGGCAGGTTCGTCCACTTATAACTCTATGGCAAGGTATTTATAGGGACAGGTTCGTCCACTTATAACTCTATGGCAAGGTATTTATAGGGGCAGGTTCGTCCACTTATAACTCTATGGCAAGGTATTTATAGGGGCAGGTTCGTCCACTTATAACTCTATGGCAAGGTATTTATAGGGGCAGGTTCGTCCACTTATAACTCTATGGCAAGGTATTTATACGGGCAGGTTCGGGTTCGGCCTCCATTCAATGCGCGTCCTTCACCCAGACAGAGTTGAATTCTTGAGCACGACAAACAACTCTCACAAACAACAACCAGTATGCGTCATTGAAATGTGAGTACAAGCCTTTTATCTTATAGAAGAGGAAAAGAAGAGGACTCCCAAACCATTGCTTGTTTTGTATAGATGAACAGCTAATGGCAGCAAAATACTAACAGCTCAGTTAAAACAGCCATTTTGGATTCTATTGATATATCCCCTTTGGTACTTGTAGTGTTAATGGTCCCATGTTAATAGTTTTTGCAGTTTGCCTGTGTTATGCTAACTAGGCCTGTTTAATGGCTATGCTTGCTACTTGTTACCTTTATTGTTTGACATATTTATGCATAGTTTTACTTATTTATATGCTATTTTCATATTGTCTTTGATTATTGCCATTAACAGCCGATTAATTATGTATGTTCCTTGCTGTTATTGACGTTATTATTTGCATCTTTCTGTGTCTCCTCTTAGATAAACCATACTCCAAACAAGTGTCAACAACTGTCAATCATTCCCTGACATATATCATCTCCATTACCAGAATCTATACTGACCTGCGTCTCTGCCTCAACGTGCTCTTTAAAACTGGAGTCCCACACTAAATGGGCATCGCTATAATGTTCACCTAAACCAAACAGTTAGTCTTGTAACTGACGAGTTTTGTGATAACTAGGAATCCAAAGTTTTGGTCAGTGTTTCCCTGGACACCCTTATTAGGTGAGGAAATGCAGGAAATGTATAAATTGTCTTAAATGTAATCGAAAATGTTATCTATGTACTGTATATCTACGTACTGTACTGTATATCCTAATCAATAAAACTGAATGAATACGGCTTTAAATTACATGTATTTTTTGTAGGTATAGTAAAATCAATTTATAAATTGGCCAACTGTAAAAAAACATATTTTTATTTTTAGTGTTAGAGAAAATGTTTATATTTTCTAAAGGTCTCTCAATCAAAACTTCTGCTTCATTGCTGTGGACATCTGACAGAGCTCTAGCTTGGCTTTCTGAACTCGTTAGTAATTCACCTTTCATCTCATATTAATATTGTCTATCTATGAGAAAGTGTTTGTTTTTTGAAACTTTTTTGTTTGCTACTGTATACTATATGCTTATTTCATTCATATTGCAATACATTTCATTTTTTAACAATTGAGTTCTATTTTGCTAATTCTGTGCTACTTTCGGGAATTTGTCTCAATATATTTCATGATGGGTTGTGTAACCTGTGCGCAATGATGTGCCAAATCTGTGATTTACTACATTTTTATTGGGTTAGCATTAGAATGAACCAACTCAATATTTACATCCGTAGGTGATAATATCTCTCTAGGAGCTGATCCGTCGTCAGTATTGTGGAATAATTACAATATTAAGGTACGATTTGAAAGCGAGAAAGCTGATCCGAGAGCAGCGCTGCCTTTCTTTCCTATCAGTATCGACCAACGACACACTTAGCAACTGTTCTCTGTGTGCTGTTGTGGGAAACACCTGTGGCTGTTGTTGGATAGATGAATCTTTAAAACACTCATGTTTAAGTTCCATCGCTATGGGAAACAGGGCCCTGGCTGATTCATAGCAGCTATCTGACAGCACACCGCCGTGTTATAGTGGAAATACATGGTCCATTACATCCATATCTCCAGATTATGTTTAAATCTGTTTTTTTTTCTGACTGAGGAGCATAGTTCACCCTAAAGAAATCCCTGGTTCAACCCTCCTCTCCCCAGGTGGAGAGATGTGACACAGGTCACTGGAGCCTGTGGTGACTGAGATAGGTGTCACCAAGGAAACAGTCCTCATGGAGAGAACTATATGACCTGGCTCTCTAGTGCAGGTCTCTGGGGGGTAAAAAGACTGTTGAAAACACAACACACTGAGGGAGCCGGTTCCATGGTGTGGAAAGTGTCACTGTCTACACATGGAGTTTCTTCTGATCAATTGTGTGGCAGTGTTAAAAGCCTTTTAAGATGCTTTTTTCCCCCGTAAATGACCCTTTTCTGTTCAATTTGCTTCCTTCAGTTTGTCTCGGCGAGAGACTGACAATGTGGAAATTGCTCAACTGCGGCAATCCTGATGCAAGATCTGAAAGAAAAAAAAACACATTTCAGGATTTAGACTGGTGTAAATGCCAGCATTTAAGGAATATATCAACACTATGTAAGAACAAAACGTGTGTGAAGCAACCAAGCCTTTTTGAGACTGCATGGTGCTCCTGAGCTGCCCCGTTCTTACATAGGAAACAAAATATAAACGCAACAATTTCAACAATTTTACTGTGTTACAGGAAATCAGGCAATTTATATGAATTCATTAGGCCCTAATCTATGGATTTCACATGATGGATTTCACATGACTGGTCATGGGGTGGGCCAACCCCACCCCACCCACTGGGGAGCCAGGCCCAGCCAATCACAATGAGTCTTTCCAGACAAAACGGCTTTGTTACAGACAAAAATACTCCTCAGTTTCATCAGCTGTCCGAGTGGCTGGTCTCAGACGATCCCGCAGGTGAAGAAGGCAGATGGGGAGGTCCTGGGTTGTCGTGGTTACACGTGGTCTACGGTTGAGACGGCGGTTGGACTTACTACAAATTCTCTAAAGCGGCTTATGGTAGAGAAATTACCATTAAATTATCTGGCAACAGCTCTGGTGGACATTCCAGCAGTCAGCATGCCAATTGCACGCTCCCTCTAAACTTGCGACATCTGTGGCATTGTGTGTTGTGTGACAAAATTTTCCGCTGGCCTTTTATTGTCCCTAGCACAAGGTGCATCTGTGTAATGATCATACTTCCTGATATGTCACACCTGTCAGGTGGATGGCTTATCTTGGTAAAGGAGAAATGCTCACTAACAGGGATGTAAACAAATTTATGCACAAAATTTGAGAGAAATAAGCTTTTTTTGAGTATGGAACATTTCTGGGATGTTTCATTTCAGCTCTTGAAACATCGGACCAACACTTTACATGTTGCATTTATATTTTTGTTCAGTATAATATTTGGCTTTGGTTGAAGATCGGATAACATTCAAAAATATGCAAAAATAGAGAAAATCAGAAAGGGGCAAATACTTTTTCACAGCAAATTTAATTCCATGTTATGTCCTTAGCAATTCTACGAAGGAGAGTTGGATAAAATATTCTGTATCCATGCTTCTGATTAGACAAAACAGATGAAAAATAACTTCATTTCAAATAAGTGTTTATTAGTCTCAATTGGAATTCTCATCTTGTTACATTTCCGTCGACTAAAATGAAAGTAATAATTAGATATATTTTCCAGGGCATCTCATCTCGTTATCATCATAGTTTTAGTATGGACAAATTGACAAGTATTTTCCATCATAGTTATTGTTGACAAAATTAACACTGATACGATGAATAGCATTTTTGACATTACTATGAGGAATTTTCAGTCTGACGTGCAGCTTATTTTTTATTTATTTTACCTATTTTACTAGGCAAGTCAGTTAAGAACAAATTCTTATTTTCAATGATGACCTAGGAACAGTGAGTTAACTGCCTTGTTCAGGGCTAGAACAACAGATTTTTACCTTGTCAGCTCGGGGATTCGATTGCGCAACCTTTCAGTTACTAGTCCAATGCTCTAACCACTAGGCTACCTGCCACCCCTATAAAGGCTTCATACACACTACATAAATGCGTCACACATGATCTATAACCCTATGAAGGCCTACACCGGCAAAACCCGGACAATGCTGGGCCAATTGTGCGCCACCCTATGGGACTCCCGATAACGGCCGGTTGTGATACAACCAGGGTTTCTGTAGTGACGCCTCCAGCACTGAAATGCAGAAGCTTAGACACACTGTGGAACCCTCCTGTGTCTGTGAGAACCACTCAATGCCATTTTGATCTACGGTGTTTGATTTATAAACCGAAACCGACACCAGAAGCAATACATTTTTAGTAAAATTGGCCTAAGTTTGCATCTTTACAGAAAATGTGCTGTGACCGGAGCTCTGAATTTGCTTTGGCTGCATTTTTTAAAACAAAAATAGCAGAGATATGTTTTGGAAATAGCAACTTGGATTAAATATGATGATGTTTGCTTTTCCATCCTTTGCAGTTTACTCCTGAATATGGGTGCAAATGTATGCTCAGATATGTCACCTCCACGTGAAGAAGAAGCACAATGATTTTCGGTGCCTGAACAGGTCAAATAATTGGCCGCTGGACATTGATGATGAGTCAGATTTATCCCATTTTCCATCAGACATAGGATGATGAATATTCTATATCATGTAAGAATATCTATTGAAATTATGCATATTTTGTTAAGGATACATAAATGATCATGTAATGACTACAGATATGATACATTTCTGAAAATATGTGGATTCATGTCTAAAAATAAAGGTTTCGATTATGTCAGCATGTTGACACACCTTTTCCGGAGTTAGAATATTCTACAAATATGTTAGCAGGTGCATTTCTTGAACATATCTCACCCCCGATATCTCCCAGGAAACTCATGGTAGCAGGGAGATTTCTGAGAATGCCATGAGTGTGCAAAGCTGTCATCAAGGCAAAGGGCGGCTACTTCGAAGAATCTAAAAATCTAAAATATATTTTGATTTTGTTATGAACGATTGAAGATGTTTCACTTCAAACTAAGTATTACAGGACACTACATACAGTGTCAATAAAAAGGTTAGTAACTTTCTGCTGATTTATGAAGATTCTCTCTCCTGATCCACAGGTTACTGGGTTGTGAGAGGTGTTTACATGGGTTGATGGACCTGCGAAGCTTTGTTTTTGTGTCTGTCTGCCTGTGTGTGTGGTTGTTTTTGTCTGTGTGTGTGTTTTTGTGTGTGTGTGTTTTTGTGTCTGTGTGTGTGTGTGTGTGTGTGTGTGTGTGTGTGTGTGTGTGTGTGTGTGTGTGTGTGTGTGTGTGTGTGTGTGTGTGTGTGTGTGTGTGTGTGTGTGTGTGTGTGTGTGTGTGTGTGTGTGTGTGTGTGTGTGTGTGTGTGTGTGTGTGTGTGTGTGTGTCAACATGTTGTGGCTGATCTTTCAGCGGGGGAAACGGGTGAAAGTGCCAAAGACCTGACTGGGCCCAGCACCATGCGGTATGGCTCGTTATATTGTTGTGTGTGTGTGTTCTGTACTGAGAAACATGTATCTTGGTTCCAGAACAAAATGTCCTTGTGTCGGGGGATTGCATCAAGGTAAGTGTTTCTTTGTGTAGCACATATAATACTGGGATGTCAACCATTCAAAGTTGGCCTTAGTGGGTGTGACCATGGAATTATATGGGAGTGACCTTATTGAGTAAAGTATTTGTCATCAGGCTATGTGCTTTGCTACCAAAAACATTACACTTTGGTAGTCGCTAGTTAACACATAAGTCATAATTATGGCTAAACCCTGCCAATTTTCCACAATTTAAATTTAACCTTAAACCTAACTTTCACCACACTGATAACCTTATGCCTAACCCCAACCTTAAATTAGGTTAAAAAATATTTTTGTTTTCAGGAATTTTTACAATATGGCCACTTTTGACTTTGTGTCTGTTCTATCTAGTGGAAACCATTTCCCCTGGCCTCGTGGGAGAAAAACAACAACAGATCCTACCTTCCAGCTAGCTAATTAAAAACCTAAACCTATAGGGGAGGGTCTGGGTGGGCATCTGTCCGCGGTGGCGGCTCTGGCGCTGGACGTGGACCCCACTCCATCATTTTCTTAGTCCACCTCCTTAGCGTCCTTTGAGTGGCGACCCTCGCCGCCGACCTTGGCCTAGGAACCGTAACAAAGGGCCCCACTGGACTGAGGGGCAAGCTCCGGACTGAGGGGCAGCTCGGGACTGACGAAGCTTAGGACTGAGGGGTAGCTCAGGACTGAGGGGTAGCTCAGGACTGAAGGATAGCTCAGGACTGAAGGACTGAGGGTTAGCTCAGGCTGGTTGACGGCTCTGGCAGCTCCTGGCTGACTGACGGCTCTGGCAGCTCCTGGCTGACTGGCGGCTCTGGCAGCTCCTGGCTGACTGCCGGCTCTGGCAGCTCCTGGCTGACTGCCGGCTCTGGCAGCTCTGGCTGACTGGCGGCTCTGGCAGATCCTGGCTGACTGGTGGCTCCATGCTGACTGGCGGCTCTGGACAGACGGGAGACTCTAGCAGCTCTGGACAGACGGGAGACTCTAGCAGCTCTGGACAGACGGGAGACTCTAGCAGCTCTGGACAGATGGGCAGCTCAGGCGGCACTGGGCAGATAGGCAGCTCAGGCGGCACTGGGCAGATGGGCAGCTCAGGCGGCGCTGGGCAGAAGGGCAGCTCTGGCGGTGTGGGCAGATGGGCAGCTCAGGTGGCGCTGGGCAGACGGGCAGCTCAGGCGGCGCTGGGCATATGGGCAACTCAGGCGGCGCTGGGCAGAAGGGCAGCTCTGGCGGCGCTGGGCAGACAGGCAGCTCAGACGGCATTGGGCAGACGGCCAGCTCAGGCGGCGCTGGACAGAAGGGCAGCTCTGGCGGCGCTGGGCAGATGGCCTGCACAGGCGGCGCTGGGCAGACTGGAGACCCCGGCAACGCTGGAGAGGAGGAAGGCTCTGGCAGCGCTGGACAAAGAAGCTTTGTCGCCTCTGGACTGAGGGGCTCTGGCGCCTCTGGACTGAGGGGTGGAAGCTCTGGCAGCGCCGGACAGGCGGAAGACTCCGGCTGCACTGGAGAGGAGGTATTGATGGGACGGAGAGACAGCCTGGTGCGGGGTGCCGGCACTGTTGGTACCGGGCTGGGGACATGCACCTCAGGGTGAGTGCAAGGAACAGGACACACCGGGTTGTGAAGGTGTACTGGAGACCTGGTGTGTATAGCCGGCATCAAATCCTCAAGGAACTCCAACACAAGTTTCAGGCTGAGTACGAGGAACTGACACAGGTGGCATTGGACAGCTAACACACTCCTCAGGGTGAATGCCGCGCATACTATGCCAAACCAACAGCTCTCTCTCTACTCTGTCCAATACCTCCTCAACATTCCCAGACGCACACCTCAACTTCGCCGACTGCTCTGATTCCATCCATGGCTCCTTACGGTAAACAGGGGGAGTTGGCTCAGGTCTGACTCCTGACTCTGCCACACTCTCCCTGTGCCCCCCCTCCAAGACATTTTTGGGGCTGTCTCTCGGCCTTCCTACCGCGCCGCCGTGCTCGTTTCGCCAACCTCATTCTCCTGTAACCTTCCTCGCACTGCTCCATCGAATCCCAGGCGGGCTCCGGCACTTTCCCTGGGTCGACCGCCCACCTGTCTATCTCTTCCCAAGTTGTGTAGTCCAGATTCTGCTCCCATGTCCCGAAATCCTGACATCGCTGCCTCTCCTGCTCCTCGTAATGCCGCCTCTCTGCTTTCGCTGCCTCCAGCTCTGCTTTGGGGCGGCGATATTCCCCTGGCTCTGCCCAGGGTCCTTTTCTGTCCAACTCGTCCTCCCATGTCCATGAGTCTTGTGATGCTGGCTGCTTCTCCTGCTGCACCTGATGCTTCTCCTGCTGCTGCTTTTGCTGCTTCTGCTTTTGCTGCTTCTGTTTACCACGCCGCTTGGTCCTTGGTTGGTGGGTGATTCTGTAACCGCTTTCTTCCTGGGAAAGAGAGGAGTGTTCATCTTCTTTAATAATTAATCCCAACTGAACACTTCAAATTACAAAACAACAAATGTGAAAACCGAAAAGACAGGAAACAATCACCCACAAACCCCAACACAAAACAAGCTACCTAAATATGGTTCCCAATCAGAGACAATGACTAACACCTGCCTCTGATTGAGAACCAAATCAGGCCAAACACAGAAACAGACAAACTAGACACACAACATAGCGTTGACCCACCCAGCTCATGTCCTGACCAACACTAAAACAAGGGAAACACACAAGAACTATGGTCAGAACGTGACAAGGAGTGGGGGACCTTTTTGCCATCAAGGGCCATTTGGATATTTAAAGATTCATTCGGGGGCCATATTATTAAAATGAGCAATTTTCTGTTTTATTCATGTTTTAATGTGACTTTAATCACTGACGTTGGTTTTATAGTTTAAATATGCCTTTTATGATGTTTCTTGTGTCCTTGAGTATTTAGAAAAGTGCTAGTCCTATTTAAATACATATTAGTATTGTAGATAATGTTGTTGTTATTATTATGATTACTTGTTCAAACTCACCTATAATGCGATGGCTGAAACTGCTTATCTTTGAAGAGGCGTTTGATGTCAGCCGGCAGTGAAGATGACTATACTCGCAGCTGGTTTTCCAGGTTTCTTTAGCAGAATCGATCAAACGGCCTGATCACACGGTCTCACAGGGCGTATACGGCCCGGGCGCCTGATCAAACGGTCTCACAGGGCGTATACGGCCCTGGGGCCTGATCAAACGGTCTCACAGGGAGTATACGGCCCGGGGGCCTGATCAAACGGTCTCACAGGGCGTATACGGCCCGGGGGCCTGATCAAACGGTCTCACAGGGCGTATACGGCCCTGGGGCCTGATCAAACGGTCTCACAGGGCGTATACGGCCCGGGGGCCTGATCAAACGGTCTCACAGGGCGTATACGGCCCGGGGGCCTGATCAAACGGTCTCACAGGGCGTATACGGCCCTGGGGCCTGATCAAACGGTCTCACAGGGAGTATACGGCCCTGGGGCCTGATCAAACGGTCTCACAGGGAGTATACGGCCCTGGGGCCTGATCAAACGGTCTCACAGGGAGTATACGGCCCTGGGGCCTGATCAAACGGTCTCACAGGGAGTATACGGCCCGGGGGCCTGATCAAACGGTCTCACAGGGAGTATACGGCCCGGGGGCCTGATCAAATGGTCTCACAGGGCGTATACGGCCCGGGGGCCTGATCAAACGGTCTCACAGGGCGTATACGGCCCGGGGCCTGATCAAACGGTCTCACAGGGCGTATACGGCCCGGGGCCTGATCAAACGGTCTCACAGGGCGTATACGGCCCGGGGGCCTGATCAAACGGTCTCACAGGGCGTATACGGCCCGGGGGCCTGATCAAACGGTCTCACAGGGCGTATACGGCCCGGGGGCCTGATCAAACGGTCTCACAGGGCGTATACGGCCCGTGGGCCTGATCAAACGGTCTCACAGGGAGTATACGGCCCGGGGGTCTGATCAAACGGTCTCACAGGGCGTATACGGCCCGGGGGCCTGATCAAACGGTCTCACAGGGCGTATACGGCCCGGGGGCCTGATCAAACGGTCTCACAGGGCGTATACGGCACGGAGGCCTGATCAAACGGTCTCACAGGGCGTATACGGCCCGGGGGCCTGATCAAACGGTCTCACAGGGCGTATACGGCCCGTGGGCCTGATCAAACGGTCTCACAGGGCGTATACGGCCCTGGGGCCTGATCAAACGGTCTCACAGGGCGTATACGGCCCGGGGGCCTGATCAAACGGTCTCACAGGGCGTATACGGCCCGGGGGCCTGATCAAACGGTCTCACAGGGAGTATACGGCCCTGGGGCCTGATCAAACGGTCTCACAGGGAGTATACGGCCCGGGGGCCTGATCAAACGGTCTCACAGGGCGTATACGGCCCGGGGGCCTGATCAAACGGTCTCACAGGGCGTATACGGCCCTGGGGCCTGATCAAACGGTCTCACAGGGCGTATACGGCCCGGGGGCCTGATCAAACGGTCTCACAGGGCGTATACGGCCCTGGGGCCTGATCAAACGGTCTCACAGGGAGTATACGGCCCTGGGGCCTGATCAAACGGTCTCACAGGGCGTATACGGCCCGGGGGCCTGATCAAACGGTCTCACAGGGCGTATACGGCCCTGGGGCCTGATCAAACAGTCTCACAGGGCGTATACGGCCCGGGGGCCTGATCAAACGGTCTCACAGGGCGTATACGGCCCGTGGGCCTGATCAAACGGTCTCACAGGGCGTATACGGCCCGGGGGCCTGATCAAACGGTCTCACAGGGCGTATACGGCCCGGGGGCCTGATCAAACGGTCTCACAGGGCGTATACGGCCCGTGGGCCTGATCAAACGGTCTCACAGGGCGTATACGGCCCGGGGGCCTGATCAAACGGTCTCACAGGGCGTATACGGCCCGGGGGCCTGATCAAACGGTCTCACAGGGCGTATATGGCCCGGGGGCCTGATCAAACGGTCTCACAGGGCGTATACGGCCCGGGGGCCTGATCAAACGGTCTCACAGGGAGTATACGGCCCTGGGGCCTGATCAAACGGTCTCACAGGGAGTATACGGCCCTGGGGCCTGATCAAACGGTCTCACAGGGAGTATACGGCCCTGGGGCCTGATCAAACGGTCTCACAGGGAGTATACGGCCCTGGGGCCTGATCAAACGGTCTCACAGGGAGTATACGGCCCTGGGGCCTGATCAAACGGTCTCACAGGGCGTATACGGCCCTGGGGCCTGATCAAACGGTCTCACAGGGAGTATACAGCCCTGGGGCCTGATCAAACGGTCTCACAGGGAGTATACGGCCCTGGGGCCTGATCAAACGGTCTCACAGGGCGTATATGGCCCGGGGGCCTGATCAAACGGTCTCACAGGGCGTATACGGCCCGGGGGCCTGATCAAACGGTCTCACAGGGAGTATACGGCCCTGGGGCCTGATCAAACGGTCTCACAGGGCGTATACGGCCCTGGGGCCTGATCAAACGGTCTCACAGGGCGTATACGGCCCGGGGGCCTGATCAAACGGTCTCACAGGGCGTATACGGCCCTGGGGCCTGATCAAACGGTCTCACAGGGCGTATATGGCCCGGGGGCCTGATCAAACGGTCTCACAGGGCGTATACGGCCCGTGGGCCTGATCAAACGGTCTCACAGGGCGTTTACGGCCGGGGGCCTGATCAAACGGTCTCACAGGGAGTATATGGCCCGGGGCCTGATCAAACGGTCTCACAGGGCGTATACGGCCCTGGGGCCTGATCAAACGGTCTCACAGGGAGTATATGGCCCGAGGGCCTGATCAAACGGTCTCACAGGGCGTATACGGCCCTGGGGCCTGATCAAACGGTCTCACAGGGCGTATATGGCCCGGGGGCCTGATCAAACGGTCTCACAGGGCGTATATGGCCCGGAGGCCGGACGTCCCCCACCCCTCCTGCTTTAGAGCATGTGCCATCCTTGAGCACATGTCACCCTTCATAAAGCACATGTTTATATCATATTCGACATAGTGGGTTATGTCATATTTGATATTGGTGATTATGTAACACAGTTATGCCACATTTATTAACCCTTTAAAAATCACGACATGTGGTTATAGAATGCTTTGTAACACATTATGTAGTGCACAAGCATTTTGCTACACACGCAATAAACATCTGCTAAACACGTGTATGTGACCAATAAAATGTGATTTGATTTATGAAGGCTTTATGAAGGATTTATGAAGGCGTTATGACGGATTTATGAAGGCATTATGAAGGATTTATGAAGGCATTATGAAGGATTTATGAAGGATTTATGAAGGCGTTATGAAGGCATTATGAAGGATTTATGAAGGCATTATGAAGGCATTATGAAGGATTTATGAAGGATTTATGAAGCCTTTATAAGCTGAACGTCATTTAAAGCAGGACCGAATTTTCAATGCAATTTCAACATATACATAGTGCTGATGATTATCTAGAGATTATATTGACGTAACAACCTGCTAGTCAGCTTAAGTCAATGTATTTAAGTAGCTATTTTAGCCTAACTTCAATCTTTACAACGCTGGTTTAAATGAGATAAAAACAGTACTGGTTGATTTGTTTAGTTTTTTCTTGAAATCCAATATATTTTACATGTTGATTCCACATCACAATACATTGGCAAATAATGTTGAAACAACGTTGATTCAACCAGTGTGTGCCCAATGGGTATCCACTCATCCAGTAAGTCTTGAGGGGAAACCAGTGTAGCACTACTCTGCTCTTATTGTTAAAAATGGCAGAACACCACAGCCTCTCGATTCTACCACATCCGTAAGCAGAAGACAGCTAGCAATATGAACCACAAAATCAATGGACAGAGAGAGAATGTAGCCGTTAAAAGCATTAAACGGTTACAACTGTCTGGAACACAAGTGGGCAGCGAGAATGCCAGGGGACTAGTTTAGCCTTTCAGGCCTTCTCTAAACAGCTTGTATCATCTCCATGGCTGCACAGTGCAGTGTTGTTTTAGAACATGGGGTCCTCAGTGCTGCTGCCAGGCGCAACACTAAGGCTTTTAGAGGGTTGCCAATACACTGTGGCTGTCTGTGCACTTCCTATTTCATTTTTCTAGGCAGACCTTAACACCACCATTCAGGTCAGATCAGGGAAGCCACCGTGTGTCTGGAGGTGATTTGATTCTAAATTAAAATGAGTAGTTTAAATTAAATGAACGTTGAATGACTTGACCCTAACCCTACCCTGGACAAACCTATACGCTATAAGCTGATGTTAATGGCAGACAATAACCTGCCATTGGAGACAATCGCCTGACGCTGACACATAGAGAATCCCCAACGCGCACATATACACTGCCAGGAGGGTCGCGCCTGGAAAATTGAAAATGGTGCAAAGCAATGAGAAAAAGACAGATTAAAAGAGGAAATTAATGACAAATCATAACGATTATTGTATTGCATATATTACAAGATCCATTTTGATTGTCTTTTCATTTTCCTCAGTTTTAATTTGATGTGGCACCAATCACCCATAGTGATATAAACCTGTAACCTCTACAGGATCCGTGGGTCCCCCCCGCGGGGCGGTTGAGCTAACGTAGGCTAATGCGATTAGCATGAGGTTGAGCTAACGTAGGCTAATGCGATTAGCATGAGGTTGAGCTAACGTAGGCTAATGCGATTAGCATGAGGTTGAGCTAACGTAGGCTAATGCGATTAGCATGAGGTTGTAATTAACAAGAACATTTCCCAGGACATAGACATATCTGATATTGACAGAAAGCTTACATTCTTGTTAATCTAACTGCACTGTCCAATCTACAGTAGCTATTACAGTGAAATAATAACCCATAGTGATTTAAAAACTTTAAACACGTTAATTATGCACACTTTGTAATTTTCTGTCAACCATAATAATTGGTTTTAATGCAGAACCCACGTGGAGTCCCTATTTCACTGCTGTAATGGTATGTAGTGTTACATATTCCATCGTTGTGTTGTCTTTATATTTCAACCCAGTTAAACATTCCTTATTAAAGGGACTGATAATGCATGAGACCTCATTCAGCATTCTGCATGACTTTTTGTTTATCTCCCGCCCCCACTACCTACAATATTAAGTAAACACACAAATATGAACACATAAACATGGGCAAATAATTTTACAAAGTCACTCTCTGTCACAAACTGTAGGTCAAAGTGGTCACTTATAATTGACCACTTTTTCCCCTTTGTACAATTGTAAAACATTCTAACAGTATTTCTGATTGTCTTCTCAACTCGACTTCTTCTCGAACAACTTCTCAACCATCACATACTTTTAATGTGGGGCAGTCAATTTCAAATTAGTCTGACATAATGTCTCTCATCTCACCACCACCAATGAGATGGGTGTGACTTGATGCATGTCGGGTCAGAGCTTCTCAAGGTCAGGGGGCATGGCTTCTCAAAGTCAGGGGGCGTGGTCGACTCTGCGCACCTCATCTCTGCTATCACATCCAACCTGGATGGATATTTGGTCTTAATGCAGATGAGAGCACTGAATCCAGCTTCACACAGAAATGAGCTGGCGAAGGGTAACCTACCATGAGTTTTATGGTGCTTTCAAGACAACTGGGAACTCGGAAGAATAAGAGGTCAAATCTTGATGTCAGTGATCTTTAGGTTGGAGGCCTGAGTTCCCGAGTTAGAGTTCCAAGTTGGATGACCGTTCCCCCAAAAATTCCCAGTCAGAACTTTCTCCCGGTCTGAAGTTGGAAGCTGGAGATTTCCCAGTTGTTTTGAACACAGCATTGATGCTCAGAGGGAGAGGGCAAGAAATTACCTCTGAGTCAGGAGTCAAAACACCTCCTTAGTGACCTGAAAATGCGTTGTCTGCGACATTCAGTCACATGATAGCTCGATCAGCTGTTCAATTTCACTTAGCGGCATGTCAACTGAGCCAGGATCACAGTTGGAAATAGGTCCACCCCAAAGTGGAAATTGATTAAATAATTCCCCCCCTCATCAATCTACACACAATAATCCATAATGACAAAGCAAAAACAGGTTTTTAGAAATGTTAGCAAATGTATTAAAAAAATTGAAAACATCTTATTACATACAGTTGAATCAGTTGGAAGTTTATATAAACTTAGGTTGGAATCATTCAACCACTCCACAAATTTCTTGTTAACAAACAATAGTTTTGTTAAGTCAGTTAGGACATGTACTTTGTGTATGACACAAGTCATTTTTCCAACAATTGTTTACAGACAGATTATTTCACTTATGATTCACTGTATCACAATTCCAGTGGGTCAGAAGTTTACATACATTAAGTTGACTGTGCCTTTAAACTTGGAAATTCCCAAAAATTATGTCATGGCTTTAGAAGCTTCTGACAGGCTAATTGACATAATTTGAGTCAATTTGAGGTGTACCTTTATATGTATTTCAAGGCCTACCTTCAAACTCAGTGCCTCTTGTCTTGACATCATGGGAAAATCTAAAGTCTGGTTCGTCCTTGGGAGCAATTTCCAAACACCTAAAGGTCCCACGTTCATCTGTACAAACAATAGTACGCAAGTATAAACACCATGGGACCACGCAGCCGTCATACCGCTCAGATAGGAGACGTGTTCTGTCTACTAGAGATAAACATACTCTGGTAAAGTGCAAATCAAACCCAGAGCAACAGCAAAGGACATTGTGAAGATGCTGGATGAAACAGGTGCAAACGTATCTCTATCCACAGTTAAACGAGTCCTATATCGACATAACCTGAAAGTCCAGCAAGGAAGAAGCCACTGCTCCAAAACCGCCATACAAAAAGCCAGACTACAGTTTGAAACTGGACATGGGGACAAATATGGTACTTTTTGGAGAAATGTCCTCTGGTCTGATGAAACAAAAATAGAACTGTTTGGCCATAATGACCATCGTTATGTTTGGAGTAAAAAGGGGGAGGCTTGCAAGCCGAAGAACACCTTCCCAACCGTGAAGCACGGGGGTGATAGAATCATGTTGTTGGGGTGCTTTGCTGCAGGAGGGACTGGTGCACTTCACAAAATAGATGGCATCATGAGGGAGGAAAATTATGTGGATATATTGAAGCAACATCTCAAGACATCATTCAGGAAATTAAAGCTTGGTCGCAAATGGCTCTTCCAAATGGACAATGACCCCAAGCTTTCTTCCAAAGTTGTGTCAAAATGGCTTAAGGACAGCAAAGTCAAGGTATTGTGGCCATCACAAAGCCCTTACTTCAATCCTATAGAAAATTTGTGGCAGAACTGAAAAAGCGTGTGCGAGCAAGGAGGCCTACAAACCTAACTCACCAGCTCTGTCAGGAAGAATGGGCCAACAAATACCCAACTTATTGTGGGAAGCTTGTGGAAGGCTTCCCGAAACATTTGATCCAAGTTAAACAATTTAACCTCTTGGGGATAGGGCTGTTTACTGCCCCCGCTGGAGTAATTACGTGCCCATAGTAAACATATTTTTTTTTGTCAAAAGTTGCTAATATATGCAAATAAAAAATATTATTGAATGGAAAACACTCTAAAGCTTCTAAAACTGTTTAAATTATGTCTGTATGTAAAGCAGAACTCTCAGGGCAGTCATTCTCCCAAACTCTCTCTTGTCATCAGAAAAGTTGGCCCAACTTTGACGTCATCGCCCCCACCCTTCCCAAGCACCCACAGGTCTGGGAACAGTCTCTCTGTCTTCAGCGCGATCTCAGCTTTCAATGGGGATTCTCATTGTGAGAATCGCGCGCTCACGAGAGTTTTGGCGGGCTGAAACCTTTCGGTCACGGAAAAAACAGGTCACTCTCATGCGCACTCTGCTCCGGTCCTGTCTTTTTTCCAAGATCGATTATACAATGCATGCGTTTCTGTTCGTCCTCACGATTGCTGTACACCTTTATAACATGTAAAGCTTGATTATGAAGTTAGTTTGACAAGTTTAGTCGACATATAATATGTAAGTTCAACGTTTTGGTGCGCATCCACTTGACTTTTGGCTACATTTCAACCGAAATGTGTCGTGTTTGAGAACCGAAAGACACAGACTGCAAAACTAAACGCTGTTTTTGGTAAGTATAATTCCTTCCAGGTCTTCTGATGGAAGAACAGCAAAGGTAAGGGAATATTTATGTGGTAAATTTGGGTTTCTGTGGACTCCAAGAGAGGAGCCATAATGCTACTTTTTGAGCGCCGACTCATAGTATAGCCTAGTGAGCGAAACCTGTAACGTTAAAAATAAATGTAACACAGTGATTGCATTCAGAAGAAGTGTATCTAACTATATATATGTAGAACATGCATATTTAGTCAAAGTTTATGATGTGTATTCCTTGTTAGCTGACGTTATCTGCCGGAGCTATCGTCATTTCTCAGGACATTTGAGTAGCATTTTTTGAACGATGCATCATTGTAAACAGAGATTTATGGATATATATATAGCATATTATTGAAAAAAACATAAATGTACTGTGTAACATGTTATATTACTGTCATCTGATGAAGATTTCAAAAGGTTAGTGCATTATTTTTCTTTTAATCCTGCGTTTGTTGATTGCATATTTTTTTTCAACTTGGCTATGCAAATTAGCTGTGTCTTCGGTGGTGGTTTGACATAAATATGTGCTATGTTTTCGCCGTAAAACATTTTAGAAATCAGACTTGCTGGGTAGATAAACAAGGTGTTTATCTTTCATTTGAGCCATTGGACTTGTTAATGTGTGGAGGTTAAATATTTTTAGGAATAGGGGGGGGGGGGGGGGGGGGTGTTCCAAAATTGGAACCCTAGTCCCCTTCTGGTTAAAGGCAATGCTTCCAAATACTAATTTAGTGTATGTATACTTCTGACCCACTGGGAATGTGATGAAAGAAATAAAAGCTGAAATAAATCATTCTCTCTACTATTATTCTGGCATTTCACATTCTTAAAATAAAGTGATGATCCTAACTGACCTAAGACAGGGAATTTTTACACTGATTGAATGTCAGGAATTGTGAAAAACTGAGTTGAAATGTATTTGGCTAAGGTGTATGTAAACTTCCGACTTCAACTGTAAATATTCAGACCCTTTTGTTATGAGACATGAAATTGAGCCCAGGTGCATCTTCTTTCCATTGATCATCCTTGAGATGTTTCTACAACTTGTTTGGAGTCCACCTGTGGTAAATTCAGTTGATTGGACATGATTTGGAAAGGCACAAACCTGTCTATATAAGGTCCCACAGTTGACGGTGTGGAGTTTCTCTTTGGAGATGGGAGAACTTACCAGAAGGACAACCATCTCTGCAGCACTTCACCAATCAGGCTTTTATAGTAGAGTGGCCAGACGGAAGCCATTCCTCAGGAAAAGGCACATGACAGCCCGCTTGGAGTTGGCGAAAAGGCACCTAAAGGACTCTCAGACCATGAGATAGAAGATTCTCTGGTCTGACGATACCAAGACTGGGGCAACGGGACAACGACCCAAAGCACACAGCTAAGACAACGTAGGAGTGTCTTCGGGACAAGTCTCTTTAGGTCCTGGAGTGGCCCAGACAGAGCCCAGACTTGAACCCGATCGAACATCTCTGGAGAGACCTGAAAATAGCTGTGTATCCCTTCCAACATGACAAAGATTAAGAGGATCTGCAGAGACGAATGGAAGAAATTCCCCAAATACAGGTGTGCCAAGAGTGTAGCGTCATAGAAGACTCAAGGCTATCAGGTGCTTTAAGAAAGGACTGAGTAAAGGGTCTGAATACTTATCTAAATGTGATATTTCTGCTTTTTATTTGTAATAAATTTGTAATCAAAATCAAAAAAGCCTGTTTTTGGTTTGTCATTATGGGGTGTTGTGTGTAGATTGATGAGGGGGGGAGGGAACAATGTAATCCATTTAGAATAAGGCTGTAACGTAACAAAATGTGGACAAAATCAAGGGGTCTGAATAGTTTCCGAATGCACTGTATCTCTAAGTTCTGTGCTCAGCTCTTTTGCCTCCAATTGCTCTCAGCGAATCATACAATGTGTCCATGTGGCAGTGGGAAACACACATTCATAAGCAGAGGCCTGTGTGCTTTCCCGTGATAGATAGCAAAAGCCCACCATTCGATCCCATATCTAATGTGTTTTTCATCAATGTAGCCAGGAAGCACAGTAAACATTCCATATGTTGTTTCATGCTTGGGAATCATGAGACAGAACAATATGTCCTTGTAAATAGCATCCCCCGACATGTATTGCTAACAAAAGCCAATGCATGGGGCATCTCGGCCTTCACAGCTAACGCTCATTTGGAGACCATCATCTGGGGAGTTTGAGTCATTCAGTCAGTTTCCTCTTGATTGCTAGCAGTGCCATAAATTCTTTGTTTAACTGTGTTATCTGACACAGTTATTGATGTGAGTTTCTGTTCCTTTGCCTCCCCATATATTGTTTTCACCATATCAAAGTCTCTGCAACAGTGTGTGATTTCATAGCATAGAGAGCCGAGTCATTCACCGTGGGAGTGATTCAATAGTGTGTGGTTTCATAGTGGTAGAGGTCCTAGTCATTCACCATGGGAATGATTCAATAGTGTGGGGTTTCATAGTGTAGGGTGCCTAGTCATTCACCATGGGAATGAATCATTAGTGTGTGGTTTCATAGCGTAGAGGGCCTAGTCATTCACCATGGGAGTGATTCATTAGTGTGTGGTTTCATAGCGTAGAGGATCTAGTCATTCACCATGGGAGTGATTCATTAGTGTGAGGTTTCATAGCGTAGAGGACCTAGTCATTCACCAAGGGAATGATTCAGGTGCTGCCTTTTCCCATGATCTAAGGGCACTCTCTGGTTGAATTTGATCTTTTAGATCTGTGCTTTTTATTTGTATTTTATAAAAAAAATAATGTTTACCCTTTTTTAGTGGAATCCAATTGGTAGTTAGTCTTGTCCCATTGCTGCAACTTCCCGTACGGACTCGGGAGAGGCGAAGGTTGAGAGCTGCGCGTCCTCCGAAACACAATCCAACCAAGTGTTACTGCTTCTTGACACAATGCCCGCTTAACCCGGAAGCCAGCCTCACCAATGTGTCTGAGGAAACACGGTACACCTGGCGACCGTGTCAGCGTCCAATGCGTTCGGCCCGCCGCAGGGGTCACTATAGCCAAACCCTCCCCTAACCCGGACGATGCTGGGCCAATTGTGCGGCGGCTGTGGTCACGGCCGGCTGTGAACCAGTATCTCTAGTGGCACAGCTAGCACTGCGATTGTCATGTTTTGTCTTATATTGTCTTGTCATTTTGCTTTTCCTTCTGTTCGTTTTCCCCCTGCTGGTCTTTTTAGGTTCGTTCCCCTTTTTCTCTCTCCCTCCCTCTCTCTCTTCTCTCTGTCGTTCCGTTCCTGCTCCCAGCTGTTCCTATTCCCCTAATCAATCATTTAGTCTTCCCACACCTGTTCCCTATCTTTTCCCCTGATTAGTCCTTATTTCTCCCCTTGTTTTCCGTTTCTGCCCTGTCGGATCCTTGTATATTGTTCACCGTGCTGTGTCTTTGTATCGCCCTGTCGTGTCGTGTTTCCCTCAGATGCTGCGTGGTGAGCAGGTGTCTGAGTCTGCTACGGTCAAGTGCCTTCCCGAGGCAACCTGCAGTTTATTATCGAGTCTCCAGTCAGTTCTCGTGATTACGAGTGAAATTGTTTTTATGCTTTATTTACCGCTCCGATTTGTCTAGGAGTATTGCTATTTCCTTTAACTGGATTAAAGACTCTGTTTTCGCCAAGTCGCTTTTGGGTCCTCATTCACCTGCATAACAGAAGGATCCGACCAAAGAATGGACCCAGCGACTACAGACGCTCGTAACACTGCCGTCGAGATCCAAGGAGCCATGCTCGGCAGACACGAGCAGGAATTGTCTGCTGCTCGTCATGCCATGGAGAACCTGGCCGCTCAGGTTTCCGACCTCTCTGGACAGTTCCAGAGTCTTCGTCTCGTGCCACCTGTTACTTCCTGGTCTGCCGAGCCTCCGGAACCTAGGGTTAATAACCCACCTTGCTACTCCGGGCAGCCCAAGGAGTGCCGCTCCTTTCTCACCCAGTGTGATATTGTGTTCTCTCTCCAACCCAACACATACTCTAGAGAGAGAGCTCGGGTTGCTTACGTCATTTCACTCCTTACTGGCCGGGCTCGAGAGTGGGGCACAGCTATCTGGGAGGCAAGGGCTGATTGTTCAAACAATTACCAGAACTTTAAAGAGGAGATGATTCGGGTTTTTGACCGTTCAGTTTTTGGTAGGGAGGCTTCAAGGGCCCTGGCTTCCCTATGCCAAGGTGATCGATCCATAACGGACTACTCTATAGAGTTTCGCACTCTTGCTGCCTCTAGTGACTGGAACGAGCCGGCGCTGCTCGCTCGTTTTCTGGAGGGACTCCACGCAGTGGTCAAAGATGAGATTCTTTCCCGGGAGGTTCCTTCCAGTGTGGACTCTTTGATTGCTCTTGCCATCCGCATAGAACGACGGGTAGATCTTCGTCACCAAGCTCGTGGAAGAGAACTCGCGTCAACGGTGTTTCCCTGCTCCGCATCGCAACCATCTCCCTCCTCTGGCTCAGAGACTGAGCCCATGCAGCTGGGAGGTATTCGCATCTCGACTAAGGAGAGGGATCACCAACCGCCTGTGCCTCTATTGCGGATTTGATGGACATTTTGTCAATTCATGTCCAGTAAAAGCCAGAGCTCATCAGTAAGCGGAGGGCTACTGGTGAGCGCTACTACTCAGGTCTCTCCATCTAGATCCTGTACTACTATGTCGGTCCATCTACGCTGGACCGGTTCGGGTGCTACATGCAGTGCCTTGATAGACTCTGGGGCTGAGGGTTGTTTCATGGACGAAGCATGGGCTCGGAAACATGACATTCCTTTCAGACAGTTAGACAAGCCTACGCCCATGTTCGCCTTAGATGGTAGTCATCTTCCCAGTATCAGATTTGAGACACTACCTTTAACCCTCACAGTATCTGGTAACCACAGTGAGACTATTTCTTTTTTGATTTTTCGTTCACCTTTTACACCTGTTGTTTTGGGTCATCCCTGGCTAGTATGTCATAATCCTTCTATTAATTGGTCTAGTAATTCTATCCTATCCTGGAACATTTCTTGTCATGTGAAGTGTTTAATGTCTGCCATCCCTCCCATTTCTTCTGTCCCCACTTCTCAGGAGGAACCTGGCGATTTGACAGGAGTGCCGGAGGAATATCATGATCTGCGCACGGTCTTCAGTCGGTCCCGAGCCAACTCCCTTCCTCCTCACCGGTCGTATGATTGTAGTATTGATCTCCTTCCGGGGACCACTCCTCCTCGGGGTAGACTATACTCTCTGTCGGCTCCCGAACGTAAGGCTCTCGAGGATTATTTGTCTGTGTCTCTTGACGCCGGTACCATAGTGCCTTCTTCCTCTCCGGCCGGGGCGGGGTTCTTTTTTCTTAAGAAAAAGGACGGTACTCTGCGCCCCTGCGTGGATTATCGAGGGCTGAATGACATAACGGTTAAGAATCGTTATCCGCTTCCCCTTATGTCATCAGCCTTCGAGATTCTGCAGGGAGCCAGGTGCTTTACTAAGTTGGACCTTCGTAACGCTTACCATCTCGTGCGCATCAGAGAGGGGACGAGTGGAAAACGGCATTTAACACTCCGTTAGGGCATTTTGAGTACCGGGTTCTGCCGTTTGGTCTCGCCAATGCGCCAGCTGTTTTTCAGGCATTAGTTAATGATGTTCTGAGAGACATGCTGAACATCTTTGTTTTTGTCTATTTTGACGATATCCTGATTTTTTCACCGTCACTCGAGATTCATGTTCAGCACGTTCGACGTGTTCTCCAGCGCCTTTTAGAGAATTGTCTCTACGCG
>NC_060174.1:103626021-103679665 GCF_021184085.1 Oncorhynchus gorbuscha | reverse complement strand
GTCTACAGTGTCTCATGGTCAGTGTCACACAGTGTCTACAGTGTCTACAGTGTCTACAGTGTCTACAGTGTCTACAGTGTCTACAGTGTCTCATGGTCAGTGTCTACAGTGTCTACAGTGTCCACAGTGTCTCATGGTCAGTGTCTACAGGCTCAGTCTACAGTGTCTACAGTGTCTACAGTGTCTCATGGTCAGTGTCCTACAGTGTCTACAGTGTCTACAGTGTCTCATGGTCAGTGTCTCAGTGTCTACAGTGTCTACAGTGTCTACAGTCAGTGTCTACAGTGTCTACAGTGTCTGTCTGGTCAGTGTCTACAGTGTCTACAGTGTCTCATGGTCAGTGTCTACAGTGTCTACAGTGTCTCATGGTCAGTGTCTACAGTGTCTACAGTGTCTACAGTGTCTACAGTGTCTACAGTGTCTCAGTGTCTACAGTGTCTCCATGGTCAGTGTCTACAGTGTCTACAGTGTCTACAGTGTCTCATGGTCAGTGTCTACAGTGTCTACAGTGTCTACAGTGTCTCATGGTCAGTGTCTACAGTGTCTACAGTGTCTACAGTGTCTACAGTGTCTCATGGTCAGTGTCTACAGTGTCTACAGTGTCTACAGTGTCTACAGTGTCTCATGGTCAGTGTCTACAGTGTCTACAGTGTCTCATGGTCAGTGTCTACAGTGTCTACAGTGTCTACAGTGTCTGGTCAGTGTCTCATGTCCACAGTGTCTACAGTGTCTACAGTGTCTACAGTGTCTCACAGTGTCTACAGTGTCTACAGTGTCTACAGTGTCTACAGTGTCTCATGGTCAGTGTCTACAGTGTCTACAGTGTCTACAGTGTCTCATGGTCATGTCTACAGTGTCTACAGTGTCTACAGTGTCTCATGGTCAGTGTCTACAGTGTCTACAGTGTCTACAGTGTCTACAGTGTCTACAGTGTCTACAGTGTCTACAGTGTCTCATGGTCAGTGTCTACAGTGTCTACAGTGTCTACAGTGTCTCATGGTCAGTGTCTACAGTGTGTCTCAGTGTCTACAGTGTCTACAGTGTCTCATGGTCAGTGTCTGGTGTCTACAGTGTCTACAGTGTCTCATGGTCAGTGTCTCAGTGTCTACAGTGTCAGTGTCTACAGTGTCTACAGTGTCTACAGTCTACAGTGTCTACAGTGTCTACAGTGTCTACAGTGTCTCAGTCAGTGTCTACAGTGTCTACAGTGTCTCATGGTCAGTGTCTACAGTGTCTACAGTGTCTCATGGTCAGTGTCTACAGTGTCTACAGTGTCTACAGTGTCTCATGGTCAGTGTCTACAGTGTCTACAGTGTCTACAGTGTCTCAGTGTCTACAGTGTCTACAGTGTCTACAGTGTCTCATGGTCAGTGTCTACAGTGTCTACAGTGTCTACAGTGTCTCATGGTCAGTGTCTACAGTGTCTCATGGTCAGTGTCTACAGTGTCTACAGTGTCTCAGTGTCTCATGGTCAGTGTCTACAGTGTCTACAGTGTCTACAGTGTCTCATGGTCAGTGTCTACAGTGTCTACAGTGTCTACAGTGTCTCATGGTCAGTGTCTACAGTGTCTACAGTGTCTACAGTGTCTATGGTCAGTGTCTACAGTGTCTCATGGTCAGTGTCTACAGTGTCTACAGTGTCTACAGTGTCTCATGGTCAGTGTCTACAGTGTCTACAGTGTCTACAGTGTCTCATGGTCAGTGTCTACAGTGTCTACAGTGTCTACAGTGTCTACAGTGTCTACAGTGTCTACAGTGTCTACAGTGTCTCATGGTCAGTGTCTACAGTGTCTCATGGTCAGTGTCTACAGTGTCTCATGGTCAGTGTCTACAGTGTCTACAGTGTCTACAGTGTCTACAGTGTCTCAGTCAGTCTACAGTGTCTCATGGTCAGTGTCTCAGTGTCTCAGTGTCTACAGTGTCTACATGTCTACAGTGTCTACAGTGTCTCATGGTCAGTGTCTACAGTGTCTACAGTGTCTCATGGTCAGTGTCTACAGTGTCTCAGTGTCTACAGTGTCTACAGTGTCTCATGGTCAGTGTCTACAGTGTCTACAGTGTCTCATGGTCAGTGTCTACAGTGTCTCATGGTCAGTGTCTCAGTGTCTACAGTGTCTACAGTGTCTACAGTGTCTACAGTGTCTCATGGTCAGTGTCTACAGTGTCTACAGTGTCTGGTCAGTGTCTACAGTGGTCAGTGTCTACAGTGTCTATGGTCAGTGTCTACAGTGTCTCATGGTCAGTGTCTACAGTGTCTCATGGTCAGTGTCTACAGTGTCTCATGGTCAGTGTCTACAGTGTCTCATGGTCAGTGTCTACAGTGTCTCATGGTCAGTGTCTACAGTGTCTACAGTGTCTCACAGTGTCTACATGTCAGTGTCTACAGTGTCTCATGGTCAGTGTCTACAGTGTCTACAGTGTCTCATGGTCAGTGTCAGTGTCTCATGGTCAGTGTCTACAGTGTCTACAGTGTCTCACAGTGTCTACAGTGTCTACAGTGTCTACAGTGTCTCATGGTCAGTGTCTACAGTGTCTCATGGTCAGTGTCTACAGTGTCTACAGTGTCTCATGGTCAGTGTCTACAGTGTCTCATGGTCAGTGTCTACAGTGTCTCATGGTCAGTGTCTACAGTGTCTCAGTGTCTACAGTGTCAGTGTCTACAGTGTCTACAGTGTCTACAGTGTCTCATGGTCAGTGTCTACAGTGTCTCATGGTCAGTGTCTACAGTGTCTCATGGTCAGTGTCTACAGTGTCTCATGGTCAGTGTCTACAGTGTCTGGTCAGTGTCAGTGTCTACAGTGTCTCATGGTCAGTGTCTACAGTGTCTCATGGTCAGTGTCTACAGTCAGTGTCTACAGTGTCTCATGGTCAGTGTCTACAGTGTCTACAGTGTCTCATGGTCAGTGTCTACAGTGTCTACAGTGTCTACAGTGTCTCATGGTCAGTGTCTACAGTGTCTCATGGTCAGTGTCTACAGTGTCTACAGTGTCTATGGTCAGTGTCTCATGGTCAGTGTCTACAGTGTCTCATGGTCAGTGTCTACAGTGTCTCATGGTCAGTGTCTACAGTCAGTGTCTACAGTGTCTCATGGTCAGTGTCTACAGTGTCTCATGGTCAGTGTCTACAGTGTCTCATGGTCAGTGTCTACAGTGTCTCATGGTCAGTGTCTACAGTGTCTACAGTGTCTACAGTGTCTCATGGTCAGTGTCTACAGTGTCTCATGGTCAGTGTCTACAGTGTCTACAGTGTCTACAGTGTCTCATGGTCAGTGTCTACAGTGTCTCATGGTCAGTGTCTACAGTGTCTACAGTGTCTACAGTGTCTCATGGTCAGTGTCTACAGTGTCTACAGTGTCTACAGTGTCTACAGTGTCTACAGTGTCTCACAGTGTCTCATGGTCAGTGTCTACAGTGTCTCAGTGTCTACAGTGTCTCATGGTCAGTGTCTACAGTGTCTACAGTGTCTCATGGTCAGTGTCTACAGTGTCTACAGTGTCTCATGGTCAGTGTCTACAGTGTCTCATGGTCAGTGTCTACAGTGTCTACAGTGTCTACAGTGTCTACAGTGTCTCATGGTCAGTGTCTACAGTGTCTCATGGTCAGTGTCTACAGTGTCTACAGTGTCTACAGTGTCTCATGGTCAGTGTCTACAGTGTCTCATGGTCAGTGTCTACAGTGTCTACAGTGTCTACAGTGTCCACAGTGTCTCATGGTCCGTGTCTACAGTGTCTCATGGTCAGTGTCTCATGGTCAGTGTCTACAGTGTCTCTTGGTCAGTGTCTCATGGTCAGTGTCCACAGTGTCTCATGGTCCGTGTCTGCAGTGTCTCATGGTCAGTGTCTCATGGTCCGTGTCCACAGTGTCTCATGGTTAGTGTCTCATGGTCCGTGTCTCATGGTCCGTGTCCACAGTGTCTCATGGTCCGTGTCTCACAGTGTCCACAGTGTCTCATGGTCAGTGTCTCATGGTCAGTGTACACAGTGTCTCATGGTCCGTGTCCAGTGTCTCATGGTCCGTGTCCACAGTGTCTCATGGTCCGTGTCCACAGTGTCTCATGGTCCGTGTCTCATGGTCCGTGTCCACAGTGTCTCATGGTCAGTGTCTCATGGTCCGTGTGTCTCATGGTGGTCCGTGTCTGGTCAGTGTCTCATGGTCAGTGTCTCTCATGGTCCGTGTCTCATGGTCCGTGTCCACAGTGTCTCATGGTCCGTGTCTGCAGTGTCTCATGGTCCGTGTCCACAGTGTCTCATGGTCAGTGTCTACAGTGTCTACAGTGTCTCATGGTCAGTGTCTACAGTGTCCACAGTGTCTCATGGTCAGTGTCTAGTGTCTCATGGTCAGTGTCTACAGTGTCTACAGTGTCTACAGTGTCTCATGGTCAGTCTACAGTGTCCACAGTGTCTCATGGTCCGTGTCCAGTGTCTCATGGTCACAGTGTCCACAGTGTCTCATGGTCACAGTGTCTCATGGTCAGTGTCACAGTGTCTCATGGTCAGTGTCTCATGGTCAGTGTACACAGTGTCTCATGGTCCGTGTCCACAGTGTCTCATGGTCCGTGTCCACAGTGTCTCATGGTCCGTGTCCACAGTGTCTCATGGTCCGTGTCTCATGGTCCGTGTCCACAGTGTCTCATGGTCAGTGTCTCATGGTCCGTGTCTCATGGTCCGTGTCTACAGTGTCTCATGGTCAGTGTCTCATGGTCCGTGTCTCATGGTCCGTGTCCACAGTGTCTCATGGTCCGTGTCTGCAGTGTCTCATGGTCCGTGTCCACAGTGTCTCATGGTCAGTGTCTACAGTGTCTACAGTGTCTCATGGTCAGTGTCTACAGTGTCCACAGTGTCTCATGGTCAGTGTCTACAGTGTCCACAGTGTCTACAGTGTCTACAGTGTCTACAGTGTCTCATGGTCAGTGTCTACAGTGTCCACAGTGTCTCATGGTCCGTGTCCACAGTGTCTCATGGTCCGTGTCTGCAGTGTCTCATGGTCAGTGTCTACAGTGTCTACAGTGTCAGTGTCTCATGGTCAGTGTCTACAGTGTCTCATGGTCAGTGTCTAGTGTCTACAGTGTCTACAGTGTCTCAGTGTCTACAGTGTCTCATGGTCAGTGTCTACAGTGTCTCATGGTCAGTGTCTACAGTGTCTCATGGTCAGTGTCTACAGTGTCTACAGTGTCTACAGTGTCTCATGGTCAGTGTCTACAGTGTCTCATGGTCAGAGTCTACAGTGTCTACAGTGTCTACAGTGTCTCATGCTCAGTGTCTACAGTGTCTACAGTGTCTACAGTGTCTCATGGTCAGTGTCTACAGTGTCTCATGGTCAGAGTCTACAGTGTCTACAGTGTCTACAGTGTCTCATGGTCAGTGTCTACAGTGTCTCATGGTCAGTGTCTACAGTGTCTCATGGTCAGTGTCTACAGTGTCTCATGGTCAGTGTCTACAGTGTCTACAGTGTCTACAGTGTCTCATGGTCAGTGTCTACAGTGTCTCATGGTCAGTGTCTACAGTGTCTACAGTGTCTACAGTGTCTCATGGTCAGTGTCTACAGTGTCTCATGGTCAGTGTCTACAGTGTCTACAGTGTCTACAGTGTCTCATGGTCAGTGTCTACAGTGTCTCATGGTCAGTGTCTACAGTGTCTACAGTGTCTACAGTGTCTCATGGTCAGTGTCTACAGTGTCTACAGTGTCTACAGTGTCTACAGTGTCTACAGTGTCTACAGTGTCTCATGGTCAGTGTCTACAGTGTCTACAGTGTCTACAGTGTCTCATGGTCAGTGTCTACAGTGTCTACAGTGTCTCATGGTCAGTGTCTACAGTGTCTACAGTGTCTCATGGTCAGTGTCTACAGTGTCTCATGGTCAGTGTCTACAGTGTCTACAGTGTCTACAGTGTCTACAGTGTCTCATGGTCAGTGTCTACAGTGTCTCATGGTCAGTGTCTACAGTGTCTACAGTGTCTACAGTGTCTCATGGTCAGTGTCTACAGTGTCTCATGGTCAGTGTCTACAGTGTCTACAGTGTCTACAGTGTCCACAGTGTCTCATGGTCCGTGTCTACAGTGTCTCATGGTCAGTGTCTCATGGTCAGTGTCTACAGTGTCTCTTGGTCAGTGTCTCATGGTCAGTGTCCACAGTGTCTCATGGTCCGTGTCTGCAGTGTCTCATGGTCAGTGTCTCATGGTCCGTGTCCACAGTGTCTCATGGTTAGTGTCTCATGGTCCGTGTCTCATGGTCCGTGTCCACAGTGTCTCATGGTCCGTGTCTACAGTGTCCACAGTGTCTCATGGTCAGTGTCTCATGGTCAGTGTACACAGTGTCTCATGGTCCGTGTCCACAGTGTCTCATGGTCCGTGTCCACAGTGTCTCATGGTCCGTGTCCACAGTGTCTCATGGTCCGTGTCTCATGGTCCGTGTCCACAGTGTCTCATGGTCAGTGTCTCATGGTCCGTGTCTCATGGTCCGTGTCTACAGTGTCTCATGGTCAGTGTCTCATGGTCCGTGTCTCATGGTCCGTGTCCACAGTGTCTCATGGTCCGTGTCTGCAGTGTCTCATGGTCCGTGTCCACAGTGTCTCATGGTCAGTGTCTACAGTGTCTACAGTGTCTCATGGTCAGTGTCTACAGTGTCCACAGTGTCTCATGGTCAGTGTCTACAGTGTCCACAGTGTCTACAGTGTCTACAGTGTCTACAGTGTCTCATGGTCAGTGTCTACAGTGTCCACAGTGTCTCATGGTCCGTGTCCACAGTGTCTCATGGTCCGTGTCTACAGTGTCCACAGTGTCTCATGGTCAGTGTCTCATGGTCAGTGTACACAGTGTCTCATGGTCCGTGTCCACAGTGTCTCATGGTCCGTGTCCACAGTGTCTCATGGTCCGTGTCCACAGTGTCTCATGGTCCGTGTCTCATGGTCCGTGTCCACAGTGTCTCATGGTCAGTGTCTCATGGTCCGTGTCTCATGGTCCGTGTCTACAGTGTCTCATGGTCAGTGTCTCATGGTCCGTGTCTCATGGTCCGTGTCCACAGTGTCTCATGGTCCGTGTCTGCAGTGTCTCATGGTCCGTGTCCACAGTGTCTCATGGTCAGTGTCTACAGTGTCTACAGTGTCTCATGGTCAGTGTCTACAGTGTCCACAGTGTCTCATGGTCAGTGTCTACAGTGTCCACAGTGTCTACAGTGTCTACAGTGTCTACAGTGTCTCATGGTCAGTGTCTACAGTGTCCACAGTGTCTCATGGTCCGTGTCCACAGTGTCTCATGGTCCGTGTCTGCAGTGTCTCATGGTCCGTGTCCACAGTGTCTCATGGTCAGTGTCTACAGTGTCTACAGTGTCTCATGGTCAGTGTCTACAGTGTCTACAGTGTCTACAGTGTCTACAGTGTCTACAGTGTCTACAGTGTCTCATGGTCAGTGTCTACAGTGTCTACAGTGTCTACAGTGTCTCATGGTCAGTGTCTACAGTGTCTACAGTGTCTACAGTTTCTCATGGTCAGTGTCTACAGTGTCTACAGTGTCTACAGTGTCTACAGTGTCTACAGTGTCTACAGTGTCTCATGGTCAGTGTCTACAGTGTCTACAGTGTCTACAGTGTCTACAGTGTCTCATGGTCAGTGTCTACAGTGTCTACAGTGTCTCATGGTCAGTGTCTACAGTGTCTACAGTGTCTACAGTGTCTACAGTGTCTCATGGTCAGTGTCTACAGTGTCTCAGTGTCCACAGTGTCTCATGGTCAGTGTCTACAGTGTCTACAGTGTCTACAGTGTCTACAGTGTCTCATGGTCAGTGTCTACAGTGTCTACAGTGTCTACAGTGTCTCATGGTGTGTCTACAGTGTCTACAGTGTCTACAGTGTCTCATGGTCAGTGTCTACAGTGTCTACAGTGTCTACAGTGTCTACAGTGTCTCATGGTCTACAGTGTCTCATGGTCAGTGTCTACAGTGTCTCAGTGTCTACAGTGTCTCATGGTCAGTGTCTACAGTGTCTACAGTGTCTCAGTGTCTCAGTGTCTACAGTGTCTACAGTGTCTCATGGTCAGTGTCTACAGTGTCTCAGTGTCTACAGTGTCTCATGGTCAGTGTCTACAGTGTCTACAGTGTCTACAGTGTCTCATGGTCAGTGTCTACAGTGTCTACAGTGTCTACAGTGTCTCATGTCTCAGTGTCTACAGTGTCTCATGGTCAGTGTCTACAGTGTCTACAGTGTCTACAGTGTCTACAGTGTCTCATGGTCAGTGTCTACAGTGTCTACAGTGTCTACAGTGTCTACAGTGTCTACAGTGTCTCATGGTCAGTGTCTACAGTGTCTCATGGTCAGTGTCTACAGTGTCTACAGTGTCTACAGTGTCTACATGTCTCAGTGTCTACAGTGTCTCATGGTCAGTGTCTACAGTGTCTACAGTGTCTCATGGTCAGTGTCTACAGTGTCTACAGTGTCTACAGTGTCTCATGGTCAGTGTCTACAGTGTCTACAGTGTCTACAGTGTCTACAGTGTCTCAGTGTCTACAGTGTCTCATGGTCAGTGTCTACAGTGTCTCAGTGTCTACAGTGTCTCATGGTCAGTGTCTACAGTGTCTACAGTGTCTACAGTGTCTACAGTGTCTACAGTGTCTACAGTGTCTCATGGTCAGTGTCTACAGTGTCTACAGTGTCTACAGTGTCTCATGGTCAGTGTCTACAGTGTCTACAGTGTCTACAGTGTCTCATGGTCAGTGTCTACAGTGTCTACAGTGTCTACAGTGTCTACAGTGTCTACAGTGTCTACAGTGTCTACAGTGTCTCATGGTCAGTGTCTACAGTGTCTACAGTGTCTACAGTGTCTACAGTGTCTCATGGTCAGTGTCTACAGTGTCTACAGTGTCTACAGTGTCTACAGTGTCTACAGTGTCTCATGGTCAGTGTCTACAGTGTCTCATGGTCAGTGTCTACAGTGTCTACAGTGTCTACAGTGTCTACAGTGTCTACAGTGTCTACAGTGTCTACAGTGTCTCATGGTCAGTGTCTACAGTGTCTACAGTGTCTCATGGTCAGTGTCTACAGTGTCTACAGTGTCTACAGTGTCTACAGTGTCTACAGTGTCTCATGGTCAGTGTCTACAGTGTCTACAGTGTCTCATGGTCAGTGTCTACAGTGTCTACAGTGTCTACAGTGTCTACAGTGTCTACAGTGTCTACAGTGTCTCATGGTCAGTGTCTACAGTGTCTACAGTGTCTCATGGTCAGTGTCTACAGTGTCTACAGTGTCTACAGTGTCTACAGTGTCTACAGTGTCTACAGTGTCTACAGTGTCTCATGGTCAGTGTCTACAGTGTCTCATGGTCAGTGTCTACAGTGTCTCATGGTCAGTGTCTACAGTGTCTCATGGTCAGTGTCTACAGTGTCTCATGGTCAGTGTCTACAGTGTCTACAGTGTCTACAGTGTCTCATGGTCAGTGTCTACAGTGTCTACAGTGTCTCATGGTCAGTGTCTACAGTGTCTACAGTGTCTACAGTGTCCACAGTGTCTCATGGTCAGTGTCTACAGTGTCTACAGTGTCTCATGGTCAGTGTCTACAGTGTCTCATGGTCAGTGTCTACAGTGTCTACAGTGTCTACAGTGTCCACAGTGTCTCATGGTCAGTGTCTACAGTGTCTACAGTGTCTCATGGTCAGTGTCTACAGTGTCTACAGTGTCTCATGGTCAGTGTCTACAGTGTCTACAGTGTCTCATGGTCAGTGTCTACAGTGTCTACAGTGTCTCATGGTCAGTGTCTACAGTGTCTACAGTGTCTACAGTGTCTCATGGTCAGTGTCTACAGTGTCTCATGGTCAGTGTCTACAGTGTCTCATGGTCAGTGTCTACAGTGTCTCATGGTCAGTGTCTACAGTGTCTCATGGTCAGAGTCTACAGTGTCTACAGTGTCTACAGTGTCTCATGGTCAGTGTCTACAGTGTCTCATGGTCAGTGTCTACAGTGTCTACAGTGTCTACAGTGTCTCATGGTCAGTGTCTACAGTGTCTCATGGTCAGTGTCTACAGTGTCTACAGTGTCTCATGGTCAGTGTCTACAGTGTCTACAGTGTCTCATGGTCAGTGTCTACAGTGTCTACAGTGTCTACAGTGTCTCATGGTCAGTGTCTACAGTGTCTCATGGTCAGTGTCTACAGTGTCTCATGGTCAGTGTCTACAGTGTCTCATGGTCAGTGTCTACAGTGTCTCATGGTCAGAGTCTACAGTGTCTACAGTGTCTACAGTGTCTCATGGTCAGTGTCTACAGTGTCTACAGTGTCTACAGTGTCTCATGGTCAGTGTCTACAGTGTCTCATGGTCAGTGTCTACAGTGTCTACAGTGTCTACAGTGTCTCATGGTCAGTGTCTACAGTGTCTCATGGTCAGTGTCTACAGTGTCTACAGTGTCTACAGTGTCTCATGGTCAGTGTCTACAGTGTCTCATGGTCAGTGTCTACAGTGTCTACAGTGTCTCATGGTCAGTGTCTACAGTGTCTCATGGTCAGTGTCTACAGTGTCTCATGGTCAGTGTCTACAGTGTCTCATGGTCAGTGTCTACAGTGTCTCATGGTCAGTGTCTACAGTGTCTACAGTGTCTCATGGTCAGTGTCTACAGTGTCTCATGGTCAGTGTCTACAGTGTCTACAGTGTCTCATGGTCAGTGTCTACAGTGTCTACAGTGTCTCATGGTCAGTGTCTACAGTGTCTCATGGTCAGTGTCTACAGTGTCTCATGGTCAGTGTCTACAGTGTCTCATGGTCAGTGTCTACAGTGTCTCATGGTCAGTGTCTACAGTGTCTCATGGTCAGTGTCTACAGTGTCTCATGGTCAGTGTCTACAGTGTCTACAGTGTCTACAGTGTCTACAGTGTCTACAGTGTCTACAGTGTCTCATGGTCAGTGTCTACAGTGTCTCATGGTCAGTGTCTACAGTGTCTCATGGTCAGTGTCTACAGTGTCTCATGGTCAGTGTCTACAGTGTCTCATGGTCAGTGTCTACAGTGTCTCATGGTCAGTGTCTACAGTGTCTACAGTGTCTACAGTGTCTACAGTGTCTACAGTGTCTCATGGTCAGTGTCTACAGTGTCTCATGGTCAGTGTCTACAGTGTCTCATGGTCAGTGTCTACAGTGTCTACAGTGTCTACAGTGTCTCATGGTCAGTGTCTACAGTGTCTCATGGTCAGAGTCTACAGTGTCTACAGTGTCTACAGTGTCTCATGCTCATTGTCTACAGTGTCTACAGTGTCTACAGTGTCTCATGGTCAGTGTCTACAGTGTCTCATGGTCAGAGTCTACAGTGTCTACAGTGTCTACAGTGTCTCATGGTCAGTGTCTACAGTGTCTCATGGTCAGTGTCTACAGTGTCTCATGGTCAGTGTCTACAGTGTCTCATGGTCAGTGTCTACAGTGTCTACAGTGTCTACAGTGTCTCATGGTCAGTGTCTACAGTGTCTCATGGTCAGTGTCTACAGTGTCTACAGTGTCTACAGTGTCTCATGGTCAGTGTCTACAGTGTCTCATGGTCAGTGTCTACAGTGTCTACAGTGTCTACAGTGTCTCATGGTCAGTGTCTACAGTGTCTCATGGTCAGTGTCTACAGTGTTTACAGTGTCTACAGTGTCTCATGGTCAGTGTCTACAGTGTCTACAGTGTCTACAGTGTCTACAGTGTCTACAGTGTCTACAGTGTCTCATGGTCAGTGTCTACAGTGTCTACAGTGTCTACAGTGTCTCATGGTCAGTGTCTACAGTGTCTACAGTGTCTCATGGTCAGTGTCTACAGTGTCTACAGTGTCTCATGGTCAGTGTCTACAGTGTCTCATGGTCAGTGTCTACAGTGTCTACAGTGTCTACAGTGTCTACAGTGTCTCATGGTCAGTGTCTACAGTGTCTCATGGTCAGTGTCTACAGTGTCTACAGTGTCTACAGTGTCTCATGGTCAGTGTCTACAGTGTCTCATGGTCAGTGTCTACAGTGTCTACAGTGTCTCAGTGTCCACAGTGTCTCATGGTCAGTGTCTACAGTGTCTCATGGTCAGTGTCTCATGGTCAGTGTCTACAGTGTCTCTTGGTCAGTGTCTCATGGTCAGTGTCCACAGTGTCTCATGGTCCGTGTCTGCAGTGTCTCATGGTCAGTGTCTCATGGTCCGTGTCCACAGTGTCTCATGGTTAGTGTCTCATGGTCCGTGTCTCATGGTCCGTGTCCACAGTGTCTCATGGTCCGTGTCTACAGTGTCCACAGTGTCTCATGGTCAGTGTCTCATGGTCAGTGTACACAGTGTCTCATGGTCCGTGTCCACAGTGTCTCATGGTCCGTGTCCACAGTGTCTCATGGTCCGTGTCCACAGTGTCTCATGGTCCGTGTCTCATGGTCCGTGTCCACAGTGTCTCATGGTCAGTGTCTCATGGTCCGTGTCTCATGGTCCGTGTCTACAGTGTCTCATGGTCAGTGTCTCATGGTCCGTGTCTCATGGTCCGTGTCCACAGTGTCTCATGGTCCGTGTCTGCAGTGTCTCATGGTCCGTGTCCACAGTGTCTCATGGTCAGTGTCTACAGTGTCTACAGTGTCTCATGGTCAGTGTCTACAGTGTCCACAGTGTCTCATGGTCAGTGTCTACAGTGTCCACAGTGTCTACAGTGTCTCAGTGTCTACAGTGTCTCATGGTCAGTGTCTACAGTGTCCACAGTGTCTCATGGTCCGTGTCCACAGTGTCTCATGGTCCGTGTCTACAGTGTCCACAGTGTCTCATGGTCAGTGTCTCATGGTCAGTGTACACAGTGTCTCATGGTCCGTGTCCACAGTGTCTCATGGTCCGTGTCCACAGTGTCTCATGGTCCGTGTCCACAGTGTCTCATGGTCCGTGTCTCATGGTCCGTGTCCACAGTGTCTCATGGTCAGTGTCTCATGGTCCGTGTCTCATGGTCCGTGTCTACAGTGTCTCATGGTCAGTGTCTCATGGTCCGTGTCTCATGGTCCGTGTCCACAGTGTCTCATGGTCCGTGTCTGCAGTGTCTCATGGTCCGTGTCCACAGTGTCTCATGGTCAGTGTCTCAGTGTCTACAGTGTCTCATGGTCAGTGTCTACAGTGTCCACAGTGTCTCATGGTCAGTGTCTACAGTGTCCACAGTGTCTACAGTGTCTACAGTGTCTACAGTGTCTCATGGTCAGTGTCTACAGTGTCCACAGTGTCTCATGGTCAGTGTCTACAGTGTCTCATGGTCAGTGTCTGCAGTGTCTCATGGTCAGTGTCTACAGTGTCTCATGGTCAGTGTCTGTACAGTGTCTACAGTGTCTCATGGTCAGTGTCTACAGTGTCTACAGTGTCTACAGTGTCTACAGTGTCTACAGTGTCTACAGTGTCTACAGTGTCTCATGGTCAGTGTCTACAGTGTCTACAGTGTCTACAGTGTCTCATGGTCAGTGTCTACAGTGTCTACAGTGTCTACAGTGTCTCATGGTCAGTGTCTACAGTGTCTCAGTGTCTCAGTGTCTACAGTGTCTCAGTGTCTACAGTGTCTACAGTGTCTCATGGTCAGTGTCTACAGTGTCTACAGTGTCTACAGTGTCTCATGGTCAGTGTCTACAGTGTCTCATGGTCAGTGTCTACAGTGTCTACAGTGTCTACAGTGTCTCATGGTCAGTGTCTACAGTGTCTCATGGTCAGTGTCTACAGTGTCTACAGTGTCTACAGTGTCTCATGGTCAGTGTCTACAGTGTCTCATGGTCAGTGTCTACAGTGTCTACAGTGTCTACAGTGTCTCATGGTCAGTGTCTACAGTGTCTACAGTGTCTACAGTGTCTACAGTGTCTACAGTGTCTACAGTGTCTCATGGTCAGTGTCTACAGTGTCTACAGTGTCTACAGTGTCTCATGGTCAGTGTCTACAGTGTCTACAGTGTCTCATGGTCAGTGTCTACAGTGTCTACAGTGTCTCATGGTCAGTGTCTACAGTGTCTCATGGTCAGTGTCTACAGTGTCTACAGTGTCTACAGTGTCTACAGTGTCTCATGGTCAGTGTCTACAGTGTCTCATGGTCAGTGTCTACAGTGTCTACAGTGTCTACAGTGTCTCATGGTCAGTGTCTACAGTGTCTCATGGTCAGTGTCTACAGTGTCTACAGTGTCTACAGTGTCCACAGTGTCTCATGGTCCGTGTCTACAGTGTCTCATGGTCAGTGTCTCATGGTCAGTGTCTACAGTGTCTCTTGGTCAGTGTCTCATGGTCAGTGTCCACAGTGTCTCATGGTCCGTGTCTGCAGTGTCTCATGGTCAGTGTCTCATGGTCCGTGTCCACAGTGTCTCATGGTTAGTGTCTCATGGTCCGTGTCTCATGGTCCGTGTCCACAGTGTCTCATGGTCCGTGTCTACAGTGTCCACAGTGTCTCATGGTCAGTGTCTCATGGTCAGTGTACACAGTGTCTCATGGTCCGTGTCCACAGTGTCTCATGGTCCGTGTCCACAGTGTCTCATGGTCCGTGTCTCACAGTGTCTCATGGTCCGTGTCTCATGGTCCGTGTCCACAGTGTCTCATGGTCAGTGTCTCATGGTCCGTGTCTCATGGTCCGTGTCTACAGTGTCTCATGGTCAGTGTCTCATGGTCCGTGTCTCATGGTCCGTGTCCACAGTGTCTCATGGTCCGTGTCTGCAGTGTCTCATGGTCCGTGTCCACAGTGTCTCATGGTCAGTGTCTACAGTGTCTACAGTGTCTCATGGTCAGTGTCTACAGTGTCCACAGTGTCTCATGGTCAGTGTCTACAGTGTCCACAGTGTCTACAGTGTCTACAGTGTCTACAGTGTCTCATGGTCAGTGTCTACAGTGTCCACAGTGTCTCATGGTCCGTGTCCACAGTGTCTCATGGTCCGTGTCTACAGTGTCCACAGTGTCTCATGGTCAGTGTCTCATGGTCAGTGTACACAGTGTCTCATGGTCCGTGTCCACAGTGTCTCATGGTCCGTGTCCACAGTGTCTCATGGTCCGTGTCCACAGTGTCTCATGGTCCGTGTCTCATGGTCCGTGTCCACAGTGTCTCATGGTCAGTGTCTCATGGTCCGTGTCTCATGGTCCGTGTCTACAGTGTCTCATGGTCAGTGTCTCATGGTCCGTGTCTCATGGTCCGTGTCCACAGTGTCTCATGGTCCGTGTCTGCAGTGTCTCATGGTCCGTGTCCACAGTGTCTCATGGTCAGTGTCTACAGTGTCTACAGTGTCTCATGGTCAGTGTCTACAGTGTCCACAGTGTCTCATGGTCAGTGTCTACAGTGTCCACAGTGTCTACAGTGTCTACAGTGTCTACAGTGTCTCATGGTCAGTGTCTACAGTGTCCACAGTGTCTCATGGTCCGTGTCCACAGTGTCTCATGGTCCGTGTCTGCAGTGTCTCATGGTCCGTGTCCACAGTGTCTCATGGTCAGTGTCTACAGTGTCTACAGTGTCTCATGGTCAGTGTCTACAGTGTCTACAGTGTCCACAGTGTCTCATGGTCAGTGTCTACAGTGTCTACAGTGTCTACAGTGTCTACAGTGTCTACAGTGTCTCATGGTCAGTGTCCACAGTGTCTCATGGTCAGTGTCTACAGTGTCTCATGGTCAGTGTCCACAGTGTCTCATGGTCAGTGTCCACAGTGTCTCATGGTCAGTGTCTACAGTGTCTCATGGTCAGTGTCCACAGTGTCTCATGGTCTGTCTCATGGTCAGTGTCTCATGGTCAGTGTCTACAGTGTCTCATGGTCCGTGTCCACAGTGTCTCATGGTCAGTGTCTACAGTGTCTCATGGTCAGTGTCCACAGTGTGTCTCATGGTCCGTGTCTCATGGTCAGTGTCTACAGTGTCTCATGGTCCGTGTCCACAGTGTCTCATGGTCAGTGTCTACAGTGTCTCATGGTCCGTGTCCACAGTGTCTCATGGTCAGTGTCTACAGTGTCTCATGGTCAGTGTCTACAGTGTCTCATGGTCAGTGTCTCATGGTCAGTGTCTACAGTGTCTCATGGTCCGTGTCTCATGGTCAGTGTCTACAGTGTCTCATGGTCAGTGTCCACAGTGTCTCATGGTCAGTGTCTACAGTGTCTCATGGTCAGTGTCTCATGGTCAGTGTCTCATGGTCAGTGTCTACAGTGTCTACAGTGTCTCATGGTCAGTGTCTACAGTGTCTACAGTGTCTACAGTGTCTACAGTGTCTCATGGTCAGTGTCTCATGGTCAGTGTCTCATGGTCAGTGTCCACAGTGTCTCATGGTCCGTGTCTCATGGTCCGTGTCTCATGGTCCGTGTCCACAGTGTCTCATGGTCAGTGTCTCATGGTCAGTGTCTCATGGTCAGTGTCTACAGTGTCTCATGGTCAGTGTCTACAGTGTCTCATGGTCCGTGTCCACAGTGTCTCATGGTCCGTGTCTACAGTGTCTCATGGTCCGTGTCTACAGTGTCTCATGGTCAGTGTCTACAGTGTCTACAGTGTCTCATGGTCAGTGTCCACAGTGTCTCATGGTCAGTGTCTCATGGTCAGTGTCTACAGTGTCTACAGTGTCTCATGGTCAGTGTCCACAGTGTCTCATGGTCAGTGTCTCATGGTCAGTGTCCACAGTGTCTCATGGTCCGTATCCACAGTGTCTCATGGTCCGTGTCCACAGTGTCTCATGGTCCGTGTCCACAGTGTCTCATGGTCAGTGTCTCATGGTCCGTGTCTCATGGTCCGTGTCTACAGTGTCTCATGGTCAGTGTCTCATGGTCAGTGTCTACAGTGTCTCTTGGTCAGTGTCTCATGGTCAGTGTCCACAGTGTCTCATGGTCCGTGTCTGCAGTGTCTCATGGTCAGTGTCTCATGGTCCGTGTCCACAGTGTCTCATGGTTAGTGTCTCATGGTCCGTGTCTCATGGTCCGTGTCCACAGTGTCTCATGGTCCGTGTCTACAATGTCCACAGTGTCTCATGGTCAGTGTCTCATGGTCAGTGTACACAGTGTCTCATGGTCCGTGTCCACAGTGTCTCATGGTCCGTGTCCACAGTGTCTCATGGTCCGTGTCCACAGTGTCTCATGGTCCGTGTCTCATGGTCCGTGTCCACAGTGTCTCATGGTCAGTGTCTCATGGTCCGTGTCTCATGGTCCGTGTCTACAGTGTCTCATGGTCAGTGTCTCATGGTCCGTGTCTCATGGTCCGTGTCCACAGTGTCTCATGGTCCGTGTCTGCAGTGTCTCATGGTCCGTGTCCACAGTGTCTCATGGTCAGTGTCTACAGTGTCTACAGTGTCTCATGGTCAGTGTCTACAGTGTCCACAGTGTCTCATGGTCAGTGTCTACAGTGTCCACAGTGTCTACAGTGTCTACAGTGTCTACAGTGTCTCATGGTCAGTGTCTACAGTGTCCACAGTGTCTCATGGTCCGTGTCCACAGTGTCTCATGGTCCGTGTCTGCAGTGTCTCATGGTCCGTGTCCACAGTGTCTCATGGTCAGTGTCTACAGTGTCTACAGTGTCTCATGGTCAGTGTCTACAGTGTCTACAGTGTCCACAGTGTCTCATGGTCAGTGTCTACAGTGTCTACAGTGTCTACAGTGTCTACAGTGTCTACAGTGTCTACAGTGTCTCATGGTCAGTGTCCACAGTGTCTCATGGTCAGTGTCTACAGTGTCTCATGGTCAGTGTCCACAGTGTCTCATGGTCAGTGTCCACAGTGTCTCATGGTCAGTGTCTACAGTGTCTCATGGTCAGTGTCCACAGTGTCTCATGGTCCGTGTCTCATGGTCAGTGTCTACAGTGTCTCATGGTCCGTGTCCACAGTGTCTCATGGTCAGTGTCTACAGTGTCTCATGGTCAGTGTCCACAGTGTCTCATGGTCCGTGTCTCATGGTCAGTGTCTACAGTGTCTCATGGTCAGTGTCTACAGTGTCTCATGGTCAGTGTCTACAGTGTCTCATGGTCAGTGTCTACAGTGTCTACAGTGTCTACAGTGTCTACAGTGTCTACAGTGTCTACAGTGTCTCCAGTGTCTACAGTGTCTCATGGTCAGTGTCTACAGTGTCTCATGGTCAGTGTCTACAGTGTCTCATGGTCAGTGTCTACAGTGTCTCATGGTCAGTGTCTACAGTGTCTCATGGTCAGTGTCTACAGTGTCTACAGTGTCTACAGTGTCTACAGTGTCTACAGTGTCTCATGGTCAGTGTCTACAGTGTCTCATGGTCAGTGTCTACAGTGTCTCATGGTCAGTGTCTACAGTGTCTACAGTGTCTACAGTGTCTCATGGTCAGTGTCTACAGTGTCTCATGGTCAGAGTCTACAGTGTCTACAGTGTCTACAGTGTCTCATGGTCAGTGTCTACAGTGTCTACAGTGTCTACAGTGTCTCATGGTCAGTGTCTACAGTGTCTCATGGTCAGAGTCTACAGTGTCTACAGTGTCTACAGTGTCTCATGGTCAGTGTCTACAGTGTCTCATGGTCAGTGTCTACAGTGTCTCATGGTCAGTGTCTACAGTGTCTCATGGTCAGTGTCTACAGTGTCTACAGTGTCTACAGTGTCTACAGTGTCTCATGGTCAGTGTCTACAGTGTCTCATGGTCAGTGTCTACAGTGTCTACAGTGTCTACAGTGTCTCATGGTCAGTGTCTACAGTGTCTCATGGTCAGTGTCTACAGTGTCTACAGTGTCTACAGTGTCTCATGGTCAGTGTCTACAGTGTCTCATGGTCAGTGTCTACAGTGTCTACAGTGTCTACAGTGTCTCATGGTCAGTGTCTACAGTGTCTACAGTGTCTACAGTGTCTACAGTGTCTACAGTGTCTACAGTGTCTCATGGTCAGTGTCTACAGTGTCTACAGTGTCTACAGTGTCTCATGGTCAGTGTCTACAGTGTCTACAGTGTCTCATGGTCAGTGTCTACAGTGTCTACAGTGTCTCATGGTCAGTGTCTACAGTGTCTCATGGTCAGTGTCTACAGTGTCTACAGTGTCTACAGTGTCTACAGTGTCTCATGGTCAGTGTCTACAGTGTCTCATGGTCAGTGTCTACAGTGTCTACAGTGTCTACAGTGTCTCATGGTCAGTGTCTACAGTGTCTCATGGTCAGTGTCTACAGTGTCTACAGTGTCTACAGTGTCCACAGTGTCTCATGGTCCGTGTCTACAGTGTCTCATGGTCAGTGTCTCATGGTCAGTGTCTACAGTGTCTCTTGGTCAGTGTCTCATGGTCAGTGTCCACAGTGTCTCATGGTCCGTGTCTGCAGTGTCTCATGGTCAGTGTCTCATGGTCCGTGTCCACAGTGTCTCATGGTTAGTGTCTCATGGTCCGTGTCTCATGGTCCGTGTCCACAGTGTCTCATGGTCCGTGTCTACAGTGTCCACAGTGTCTCATGGTCAGTGTCTCATGGTCAGTGTACACAGTGTCTCATGGTCCGTGTCCACAGTGTCTCATGGTCCGTGTCCACAGTGTCTCATGGTCCGTGTCCACAGTGTCTCATGGTCCGTGTCTCATGGTCCGTGTCCACAGTGTCTCATGGTCAGTGTCTTATGGTCCGTGTCTCATGGTCCGTGTCTACAGTGTCTCATGGTCAGTGTCTCATGGTCCGTGTCTCATGGTCCGTGTCCACAGTGTCTCATGGTCCGTGTCTGCAGTGTCTCATGGTCCGTGTCCACAGTGTCTCATGGTCAGTGTCTACAGTGTCTACAGTGTCTCATGGTCAGTGTCTACAGTGTCCACAGTGTCTCATGGTCAGTGTCTACAGTGTCCACAGTGTCTACAGTGTCTACAGTGTCTACAGTGTCTCATGGTCAGTGTCTACAGTGTCCACAGTGTCTCATGGTCCGTGTCCACAGTGTCTCATGGTCCGTGTCTACAGTGTCCACAGTGTCTCATGGTCAGTGTCTCATGGTCAGTGTACACAGTGTCTCATGGTCCGTGTCCACAGTGTCTCATGGTCCGTGTCCACAGTGTCTCATGGTCCGTGTCCACAGTGTCTCATGGTCCGTGTCTCATGGTCCGTGTCCACAGTGTCTCATGGTCAGTGTCTCATGGTCCGTGTCTCATGGTCCGTGTCTACAGTGTCTCATGGTCAGTGTCTCATGGTCCGTGTCTCATGGTCCGTGTCCACAGTGTCTCATGGTCCGTGTCTGCAGTGTCTCATGGTCCGTGTCCACAGTGTCTCATGGTCAGTGTCTACAGTGTCTACAGTGTCTCATGGTCAGTGTCTACAGTGTCCACAGTGTCTCATGGTCAGTGTCTACAGTGTCCACAGTGTCTACAGTGTCTACAGTGTCTACAGTGTCTCATGGTCAGTGTCTACAGTGTCCACAGTGTCTCATGGTCCGTGGTCCACAGTGTCTCATGGTCCGTGTCTGCAGTGTCTCATGGTCCGTGTCCACAGTGTCTCATGGTCAGTGTCTACAGTGTCTACAGTGTCTCATGGTCAGTGTCTACAGTGTCTACAGTGTCCACAGTGTCTCATGGTCAGTGTCTACAGTGTCTACAGTGTCTACAGTGTCTACAGTGTCTACAGTGTCTCATGGTCAGTGTCCACAGTGTCTCATGGTCAGTGTCTACAGTGTCTCATGGTCAGTGTCCACAGTGTCTCATGGTCAGTGTCCACAGTGTCTCATGGTCAGTGTCTACAGTGTCTCATGGTCAGTGTCCACAGTGTCTCATGGTCCGTGTCTCATGGTCAGTGTCTACAGTGTCTCATGGTCCGTGTCCACAGTGTCTCATGGTCAGTGTCTACAGTGTCTCATGGTCAGTGTCCACAGTGTCTCATGGTCCGTGTCTCATGGTCAGTGTCTACAGTGTCTCATGGTCCGTGTCCACAGTGTCTCATGGTCAGTGTCTACAGTGTCTCATGGTCCGTGTCCACAGTGTCTCATGGTCAGTGTCTACAGTGTCTCATGGTCAGTGTCTACAGTGTCTCATGGTCAGTGTCTCATGGTCAGTGTCTACAGTGTCTCATGGTCCGTGTCTCATGGTCAGTGTCTACAGTGTCTCATGGTCAGTGTCCACAGTGTCTCATGGTCAGTGTCTACAGTGTCTCATGGTCAGTGTCTCATGGTCAGTGTCTCATGGTCAGTGTCTACAGTGTCTACAGTGTCTCATGGTCAGTGTCTACAGTGTCTACAGTGTCTACAGTGTCTACAGTGTCTCATGGTCAGTGTCTCATGGTCAGTGTCTCATGGTCAGTGTCCACAGTGTCTCATGGTCCGTGTCTCATGGTCCGTGTCTCATGGTCCGTGTCCACAGTGTCTCATGGTCAGTGTCTCATGGTCAGTGTCTCATGGTCAGTGTCTACAGTGTCTCATGGTCAGTGTCTACAGTGTCTCATGGTCCGTGTCCACAGTGTCTCATGGTCCGTGTCTACAGTGTCTCATGGTCCGTGTCTACAGTGTCTCATGGTCAGTGTCTACAGTGTCTACAGTGTCTCATGGTCAGTGTCCACAGTGTCTCATGGTCAGTGTCTCATGGTCAGTGTCTACAGTGTCTACAGTGTCTCATGGTCAGTGTCCACAGTGTCTCATGGTCAGTGTCTCATGGTCAGTGTCCACAGTGTCTCATGGTCCGTATCCACAGTGTCTCATGGTCCGTGTCCACAGTGTCTCATGGTCCGTGTCCACAGTGTCTCATGGTCAGTGTCTCATGGTCCGTGTCTCATGGTCCGTGTCTACAGTGTCTCATGGTCAGTGTCTCATGGTCAGTGTCTACAGTGTCTCTTGGTCAGTGTCTCATGGTCAGTGTCCACAGTGTCTCATGGTCCGTGTCTGCAGTGTCTCATGGTCAGTGTCTCATGGTCCGTGTCCACAGTGTCTCATGGTTAGTGTCTCATGGTCCGTGTCTCATGGTCCGTGTCCACAGTGTCTCATGGTCCGTGTCTACAATGTCCACAGTGTCTCATGGTCAGTGTCTCATGGTCAGTGTACACAGTGTCTCATGGTCCGTGTCCACAGTGTCTCATGGTCCGTGTCCACAGTGTCTCATGGTCCGTGTCCACAGTGTCTCATGGTCCGTGTCTCATGGTCCGTGTCCACAGTGTCTCATGGTCAGTGTCTCATGGTCCGTGTCTCATGGTCCGTGTCTACAGTGTCTCATGGTCAGTGTCTCATGGTCCGTGTCTCATGGTCCGTGTCCACAGTGTCTCATGGTCCGTGTCTGCAGTGTCTCATGGTCCGTGTCCACAGTGTCTCATGGTCAGTGTCTACAGTGTCTACAGTGTCTCATGGTCAGTGTCTACAGTGTCCACAGTGTCTCATGGTCAGTGTCTACAGTGTCCACAGTGTCTACAGTGTCTACAGTGTCTACAGTGTCTCATGGTCAGTGTCTACAGTGTCCACAGTGTCTCATGGTCCGTGTCCACAGTGTCTCATGGTCCGTGTCTGCAGTGTCTCATGGTCCGTGTCCACAGTGTCTCATGGTCAGTGTCTACAGTGTCTACAGTGTCTCATGGTCAGTGTCTACAGTGTCTACAGTGTCCACAGTGTCTCATGGTCAGTGTCTACAGTGTCTACAGTGTCTACAGTGTCTACAGTGTCTACAGTGTCTACAGTGTCTCATGGTCAGTGTCCACAGTGTCTCATGGTCAGTGTCTACAGTGTCTCATGGTCAGTGTCCACAGTGTCTCATGGTCAGTGTCCACAGTGTCTCATGGTCAGTGTCTACAGTGTCTCATGGTCAGTGTCCACAGTGTCTCATGGTCCGTGTCTCATGGTCAGTGTCTACAGTGTCTCATGGTCCGTGTCCACAGTGTCTCATGGTCAGTGTCTACAGTGTCTCATGGTCAGTGTCCACAGTGTCTCATGGTCCGTGTCTCATGGTCAGTGTCTACAGTGTCTCATGGTCCGTGTCCACAGTGTCTCATGGTCAGTGTCTACAGTGTCTCATGGTCCGTGTCCACAGTGTCTCATGGTCAGTGTCTACAGTGTCTCATGGTCAGTGTCTACAGTGTCTCATGGTCAGTGTCTCATGGTCAGTGTCTACAGTGTCTCATGGTCCGTGTCTCATGGTCAGTGTCTACAGTGTCTCATGGTCAGTGTCCACAGTGTCTCATGGTCAGTGTCTACAGTGTCTCATGGTCAGTGTCTCATGGTCAGTGTCTCATGGTCAGTGTCTACAGTGTCTACAGTGTCTCATGGTCAGTGTCTACAGTGTCTACAGTGTCTACAGTGTCTACAGTGTCTCATGGTCAGTGTCTCATGGTCAGTGTCTCATGGTCAGTGTCCACAGTGTCTCATGGTCCGTGTCTCATGGTCCGTGTCTCATGGTCCGTGTCCACAGTGTCTCATGGTCAGTGTCTCATGGTCAGTGTCTCATGGTCAGTGTCTACAGTGTCTCATGGTCAGTGTCTACAGTGTCTCATGGTCCGTGTCCACAGTGTCTCATGGTCCGTGTCTACAGTGTCTCATGGTCCGTGTCTACAGTGTCTCATGGTCAGTGTCTACAGTGTCTACAGTGTCTCATGGTCAGTGTCCACAGTGTCTCATGGTCAGTGTCTCATGGTCAGTGTCTACAGTGTCTACAGTGTCTACAGTGTCTCATGGTCAGTGTCCACAGTGTCTCATGGTCAGTGTCCACAGTGTCTCATGGTCCGTATCCACAGTGTCTCATGGTCCGTGTCCACAGTGTCTCATGGTCCGTGTCCACAGTGTCTCATGGTCCGTGTCTCATGGTCCGTGTCCACAGTGTCTCATGGTCAGTGTCTCATGGTCCGTGTCTCATGGTCCGTGTCTACAGTGTCTCATGGTCAGTGTCTCATGGTCCGTGTCTCATGGTCCGTGTCCACAGTGTCTCATGGTCCGTGTCTGCAGTGTCTCATGGTCCGTGTCCACAGTGTCTCATGGTCCGTGTCTACAGTGTCTCATGGTCCGTGTCTACAGTGTCTCATGGTCCATGTCCACAGTGTCTCATGGTCAGTGTCTACAGTGTCTCATGGTCAGTGTCTACAGTGTCTACAGTGTCTCATGGTCAGTGTCTACAGTGTCCACAGTGTCTCATGGTCCGTGTCTCATGGTCAGTGTCTACAGTGTCCACAGTGTCTCATGGTCAGTGTCTCATGGTCAGTGTCTACAGTGTCCACAGTGTCTCATGGTCAGTGTCCACAGTGTCTCATGGTCCGTGTCTCATGGTCAGTGTCTACAGTGTCCACAGTGTCTCATGGTCAGTGTCCACAGTGTCTCATGGTCCGTGTCTCATGGTCAGTGTCTACAGTGTCTCATGGTCAGTGTCCACAGTGTCCACAGTGTCCACAGTGTCTACAGTGTCTACAGTGTCTACAGTGTCTCATGGTCAGTGTCTACAGTGTCCACAGTGTCTCATGGTCCGTGTCTCATGGTCAGTGTCTACAGTGTCCACAGTGTCTCATGGTCCGTGTCTCATGGTCAGTGTCTACAGTGTCCACAGTGTCTTATGGTCAGTGTCCACAGTGTCTCATGGTCCGTGTCTCATGGTCAGTGTCTACAGTGTCCACAGTGTCTCATGGTCAGTGTCCACAGTGTCTCATGGTCCGTGTCTCATGGTCAGTGTCTACAGTGTCTCATGGTCAGTGTCCACAGTGTCCACAGTGTCTACATTGTCTACAGTGTCTACAGTGTCTCATGGTCCGTGTCTCATGGTCAGTGTCCACAGTGTCTCATGGTCAGTGTCTACAGTGTCTCATGGTCAGTGTCTCATGGTCAGTGTCTACAGTGTCTACAGTGTCTCATGGTCAGTGTCTACAGTGTCTACAGTGTCTCATGGTCAGTGTCCACAGTGTCTCATGGTCAGTGTCTACAGTGTCTCATGGTCCGTGTCTCATGGTCAGTGTCCACAGTGTCTCATGGTCAGTGTCTACAGTGTCTCATGGTCAGTGTCTCATGGTCAGTGTCTCATGGTCAGTGTCCACAGTGTCTCATGGTCCGTGTCTACAGTGTCTCATGGTCAGTGTCCACAGTGTCTCATGGTCAGTGTCCACAGTGTCTCATGGTCCGTATCCACAGTGTCTCATGGTCCGTGTCCACAGTGTCTCATGGTCCGTGTCCACAGTGTCTCATGGTCCGTGTCTCATGGTCCGTGTCCACAGTGTCTCATGGTCAGTGTCTCATGGTCCGTGTCTCATGGTCCGTGTCTACAGTGTCTCATGGTCAGTGTCTCATGGTCCGTGTCTCATGGTCCGTGTCCACAGTGTCTCATGGTCCGTGTCTGCAGTGTCTCATGGTCCGTGTCCACAGTGTCTCATGGTCCGTGTCTACAGTGTCTCATGGTCCGTGTCTACAGTGTCTCATGGTCCATGTCCACAGTGTCTCATGGTCAGTGTCTACAGTGTCTCATGGTCAGTGTCTACAGTGTCTACAGTGTCTCATGGTCAGTGTCTACAGTGTCCACAGTGTCTCATGGTCCGTGTCTCATGGTCAGTGTCTACAGTGTCCACAGTGTCTCATGGTCCGTGTCTCATGGTCAGTGTCTACAGTGTCCACAGTGTCTCATGGTCAGTGTCCACAGTGTCTCATGGTCCGTGTCTCATGGTCAGTGTCTACAGTGTCCACAGTGTCTCATGGTCAGTGTCCACAGTGTCTCATGGTCCGTGTCTCATGGTCAGTGTCTACAGTGTCTCATGGTCAGTGTCCACAGTGTCCACAGTGTCCACAGTGTCTACAGTGTCTACAGTGTCTACAGTGTCTCATGGTCAGTGTCTACAGTGTCCACAGTGTCTCATGGTCCGTGTCTCATGGTCAGTGTCTACAGTGTCCACAGTGTCTCATGGTCCGTGTCTCATGGTCAGTGTCCACAGTGTCTCATGGTCAGTGTCTACAGTGTCTCATGGTCAGTGTCTCATGGTCAGTGTCTACAGTGTCTACAGTGTCTCATGGTCAGTGTCTACAGTGTCTACAGTGTCTCATGGTCAGTGTCCACAGTGTCTCATGGTCAGTGTCTACAGTGTCTCATGGTCCGTGTCTCATGGTCAGTGTCCACAGTGTCTCATGGTCCGTGTCTACAGTGTCTCATGGTCCGTGTCCACAGTGTCTCATGGTCAGTGTCTACAGTGTCTCATGGTCAGTGTCTACAGTGTCTCATGGTCAGTGTCTACAGTGTCTCATGGTCAGTGTCTACAGTGTCCACAGTGTCTCATGGTCAGTGTCTACAGTGTCTCATGGTCCGTGTCTCATGGTCAGTGTCCACAGTGTCTCATGGTCAGTGTCTACAGTGTCTCATGGTCAGTGTCTCATGGTCAGTGTCTCATGGTCAGTGTCCACAGTGTCTCATGGTCCGTGTCTACAGTGTCTCATGGTCCGTGTCCACAGTGTCTCATGGTCAGTGTCTACAGTGTCTCATGGTCAGTGTCTACAGTGTCTCATGGTCAGTGTCTACAGTGTCTCATGGTCAGTGTCTACAGTGTCTACAGTGTCTCATGGTCAGTGTCTACAGTGTCTCATGGTCAGTGTCTACAGTGTCTCATGGTCAGTGTATACAGTGTCTCATGGTCAGTGTCTACAGTGTCTCATGGTCCGTGTCTCATGGTCAGTGTCTACAGTGTCTCATGGTCAGTGTCCACAGTGTCTCATGGTCAGTGTCTACAGTGTCTCATGGTCAGTGTCCACAGTGTCTCATGGTCAGTGTCCACAGTGTCTCATGGTCCGTGTCTCATGGTCAGTGTCCACAGTGTCTCATTGTCAGTGTCCACAGTGTCTCATGGTCAGTGTCTACAGTGTCCACAGTGTCTCATGGTCCGTGTCTCATGGTCAGTGTCCACAGTGTCTCATGGTCAGTGTCTACAGTGTCTACAGTGTCTACAGTGTCTCATGGTCCGTGTCTCATGGTCCGTGTCTCATGGTCCGTGTCTCATGGTCAGTGTCTCATGGTCAGTGTCTCATGGTCAGTGTCTCATGGTCAGTGTCTCATGGTCCGTGTCTCATGGTCAGTGTCCACAGTGTCTCATGGTCCGTGTCTCATGGTCAGTGTCCACAGTGTCTCATGGTCAGTGTCTGCAGTGTCTCATGGTCAGTGTCTACAGTGTCTCATGGTCAGTGTCTACAGTGTCTCATGGTCCGTGTCTCATGGTCAGTGTCTACAGTGTCTCATGGTCAGAGTCTACAGTGTCTCATGGTCAGTGTCTACAGTGTCTCATGGTCAGTGTCTCATGGTCAGTGTCTGCAGTGTCTCATGGTCAGTGTCTCATGGTCAGTGTCCACAGTGTCTCATGGTCAGTGTCTGCAGTGTCTCATGGTCAGTGTCTCATGGTCAGTGTCCACAGTGTCTCATGGTCAGTGTCTCATGGTCAGTGTCTCATGGTCAGTGTCTACAGTGTCTCATGGTCAGTGTCTCATGGTCAGTGTCTGCAGTGTCTCATGGTCAGTGTCTCATGGTCAGTGTCTCATGGTCAGTGTCTCATGGTCAGTGTCTACAGTGTCTCATGGTCCATGTCCACAGTGTCTCATGGTCCGTGTCCACAGTGTCTCATGGTCCGTGTCTACAGTGTCTCATGGTCAGTGTCTACAGTGTCTCATGGTCCGTGTCCACAGTGTCTCATGGTCAGTGTCCACAGTGTCTCATGGTCCGTGTCCACAGTGTCTCATGGTCCGTGTCTACAGTGTCTACAGTGTCTCATGGTCAGTGTCCACAGTGTCTCATGGTCAGTGTCTCATGGTCAGTGTCCACAGTGTCTCATGGTCCGTGTCCACAGTGTCTCATGGTCCGTGTCCACAGTGTCTCATGGTCCGTGTCTCATGGTCCGTGTCCACAGTGTCTCATGGTCAGTGTCTCATGGTCCGTGTCTCATGGTCCGTGTCTACAGTGTCTCATGGTCAGTGTCTCATGGTCCGTGTCTCATGGTCCGTGTCCACAGTGTCTCATGGTCCGTGTCTGCAGTGTCTCATGGTCCGTGTCCACAGTGTCTCATGGTCCGTGTCCACAGTGTCTCATGGTCAGTGTCTCATGGTCCGTGTCCACAGTGTCTCGTGGTCAGTGTCCACAGTGTCTCATGGTCTGTGTCCACAGTGTCTCATGGTCAGTGTCTACAGTGTCTACAGTGTCCACAGTGTCTCATGGTCTGTGTCCACAGTGTCTCATGGTCAGTGTCTACAGTGTCTACAGTGTCTACAGTGTCTCATGGTCCGTGTCTACAGTGTCTCATGGTGGACAAATGCGGAAAAATATATTCTAGACTAAAATCTTGTTTTTCTAATGAGCAATCGGCATTCAGTGGCTCCTTAAGGTTTCTTAACCTAATATTGAAAGCATCAGCAAAGAGAAAGTAGGGTAGTAGAAACAGCAAGGTCAAATAGCCAATGCCCTGGTAGTTCTCCCTTGCCTCCTTTAAAAATACACGAGAAGTTCTACTCCCTGTCCATTAAACATTAAGCACCAGGAACAAGCCGTTTACATCTTTAGATTTTCTCTTGTTTCCTCTCCACTGTGTCGAGAGTAAAACCTTGGTCATTACGTCCAGCTGGATATCTACAAAGACAAGACAGTCGACTGCTTAATTAGCTTTGGCTCTGGCAATTGGTTTCCTGTTCCTGAAATCATGGAGCCATCTGCAACTGCTGTCACAACTTCCCCCGAAGTCGGTCCCTCTCTTTGTTCGGGAGGCGTTCGGCGGTCGACGTCACGGCCTTCTAGCCATCGCCGATCCACTTTTCATTTTCCATTTGTTTTGTCTTTGTTTTACACACCTGGTTTCAATTCCCCAATTACATGTTCATTATTTAACCCTCTGTTTTCCCCATGGGTTTTGTGCGCGATTGTTTTATGTATGTTCGGTCCGTTATTGTGGGCTCGGTATTACGACATGTTATTGGAATATTTGAGGACAGTTACTTGTGTTACTCATCTCTGCTGTCCTGTGCCAGACTCCTCTGCACCAGCTACACCCAGACCATTACAACTGCATCCTTTCACATAATGAGATAAAATTTAAAAGGAAGCAGCTTGTAAGGCTCATCCTCTATTTGACAGCATTTCTGATGATTGAGCATTAGTGAGGGCTCCTGATTGGCACAGCGGGCTGAGGCCCTGCATCTCAGTGCAAGAGGCATCACTACAGTCCCTGGTTCGATTCCAGGCTGTATCACATCTGGCCGTGATTGGGAGTCCCATAGGGTGGCGTGCAATTGTCCCAGGTTTGGCTGTGGTAGGCTGCCATTGTAAATAATAATTTGTTCTTAACTGACTTGCCTAGTTAAATAAAACATAAGAAACATAGCTGGGTGATACTCCATTACATACCTGAAAAGTCAACAGTCTCTACTATAAACTGAAGATTCCCACACATTTTAATGTTTTTTTCTTTTCCACATTTATTGAACCTCTTATGGTTTTATTGCGATACGTCGAGACAATCCTGCTTTCCTTATACTCATGCGTTTTCCAGTAGAACGTGAACAGCGGAATGACTTATTTGTTTATCGGCAACGGTTACCCCTGCAGTCTTCTGGAAAAGCTAGGATTCTTAAAACAGTACAGCAAATGTATATATTTATTCAGGCAAGATGGCAGCAATTACTTCCAATAGATTGTTATTCGTAAACAAAGTATAAATGCTCCTAAATACACTCAGTTAAATAGAAACCATCTCTGTAATGGCTGTATTCTCTGTAATCTGTGTAATCTCTAAAATGTCTGTAATCTGTGTAATCTCTATAATGTATGTAATCCCTGTAATGTATGTAATCTCTGTAATGTATGTAATCTCTGTAATGTATGTAATCCCTGTAATGTATGTAATCCCTGTAATGTATGTAATCCCTGTAATGTATGTAATCCCTGTAATGTATGTAATCTCTGTAATGTATGTAATGTATGTAATGTATGTAATGTCTGTAATCTCTGTAATGTCTGTTATCTCTATAATGTATGTAATCTCTGTAATGTATGTAATGTCTGTAATCTCTATAATGTATGTAATCTCTGTAATGTATGTAATGTATGTAATGTCTGTAATCTCTGTAATGTCTGTTATCTCTATAATGTATGTAATCTCTGTAATGTATGTAATCTCTGTAATGTATGTAATGTCTGTAATCTCTGTAATGTCTGTAAACTCTATAATGTCTGTAATCTCTGTAATCTGTGTAATCACTGTAGTGTATGTAATATCTGTAATATCTGTCATCTCTGTAATGTCTGTAATGTCTAATTTCTGTAATGTCTGTTATCTCTATAATGTATGTAATCTCTGTAATGTATGTAATGTCTGTAATCTCTGTAATGTCTGTAATCTCTGTAATGTCTGTAATCTCTGTAATGTCTGTAATCTCTGCAATGTCTGTAATCTCTGTAATGTCTGTAATCTCTGTAATGTCTAATTTCTGTAATGTCTGTTATCTCTATAATGTCTGTAATCTCTGTAATGTATGTAATGTCTGTAATCTCTGTAATGTATGTAATGTCTGTAATCTCAGTAATGCCTGTTATCTCTATAATGTATGTAATCTCTGTAATGCCTGTATTCTCTGTAATCTCTGCCTAGAAGATGAACTCAGTAAACCCAGGACAGAAGTAGAAATCAATGTCATTACAGGACATGGACAAGAACAGCAACTCTTCCAGGACATTGGTCTCTCAAGGGTTATTAAAGTGGATATATAAAATACAATGTAAAAAATCCAGAAGAAACGGTAACATCAGCCCATATTTAACCCAAGAGAGACCCATGTCCTGGGAACCAACGTCTGTGGTTACTATGGGTGTCTTACTGTGTGTGTGCGTGTGCGTGTATGTGTGTGTGTTTGTGTGCGTGTGTGTAGATCAGTGGAGGTGCTGTCACCGGTGATGTATTGACACCTTCCAGGTTTTGATTATATTGAAACACCTGAGGGCCACAAGTCCTAAATCAGAGTTCTATTCACACTTACAAAAACATGCGCACACACACACACACATGCACACGCACACACACACACACACACACACACACACACACACACACACACACACACACACACACACACACACACACACACACACACACACACACACACACACACACACACACACACACACACACACACACACCCACACACACACACACACACACACACACACACACACACACACACACACACACACACACACACACACACACACACACACACACACACACACACACACACACACACACACACACACACACACACACACACACACACACACACACACACACACACACACACATATGTTTGGGTAGGCCAGGGTGTGACATGGGTTTATATGTTGTTTTTCGTATTGGGGTTTGTAATATTTGGGATCGCGGCTAATTAGGGGTGTTGTTTAGGCTTGGCTGCCTGAGGCGATTCTCAATTGGAGTCAGTTGCTTATCGTTGTCTCTGATTGGGAACCGTATTTAGGTAGCCTGAGTGCGCGTTGTATTTTGTGGGTGTTTGTTCCTGTCTCTGTGTAGTGTTCACCAGATAGGCTGTAATAGGTTTCACGTTCCGTTTGTTGTTTTTGTATTTATTCAGTTATTTTCATGTACCGCGATATATTTCATTAAAGTCATGAGTAACCTACACGCTGCATTTCGGTCTGACTCTCTTCATTCAACAGACTAACGACGTTACAAATACATGTTATCCACCCTAACAATACATGTTATCCACCCTAACAATACATGTTACCCACCCTAACAATACATGTTATCTACCCTAAAAATACATGTTATCCACCCTAACAATACATGTTATCCACCCTAACAATACATGTTATCCACCCTAACAATACATGTTTTCTAGGTTAGCTAGCCAGCTATTGTCTTTCTTTTAACGCAACGTAACGTAAACAACACTACTAGCTAGCCAGCTAGCCCCCGAATAGCAGCACTGCAGAAACTATTACACTCAACGGAATGACTTGATTAGTGTAGTGTCAGCAACGCACCCACTGACAGCTAGCCTACTTCAGCAGTACTGTATCATTTTAATCATTTTAGTCAATAAGATTCTTGCTACGTAGCTTAACTTTCTGAACATTCGAGACGTGTAGTCCACTTGTCATTCCAATCTCCTTTGCATTAGCTTAGCCTCTTCTGTAGCCTGTCAACTATGTGTCTGTTTATCCCTGTTCTCTCCTCTCTGCACAGACCATACAAACGCTCCACACCGCGTGGCCGCGGCCACCCTAATCTGGTGGTCCCAGCGCGCACGACCCACGTGGAGTTCCAGGTCTCCGGTAGCCTCTGGAACTGCCAATCTGCGGTCAACAAGGCAGAGTTCATCTCAGCCTATGCCTCCCTCCAGTCCCTCGACTTCTTGGCACTGACGGAAACATGGATCACCACAGACAACACTGCTACTCCTACTGCTCTCTCTTCGTCCGCCCACGTGTTCTCGCACACCTCGAGAGCTTCTGGTCAGCGGGGTGGTGGCACCGGGATCCTCATCTCTCCCAAGTGGTCATTCTCTCTTTCTCCCCTTACCCATCTGTCTATCGCCTCCTTTGAATTCCATGCTGTCACAGTTACCAGCCCTTTCAAGCTTAACATCCTTATCATTTATCGCCCTCCAGGTTCCCTCGGAGAGTTCATCAATGAGCTTGATGCCTTGATAAGCTCCTTTCCTGAGGACGGCTCACCTCTCACAGTTCTGGGCGACTTTAACCTCCCCACGTCTACCTTTGACTCATTCCTCTCTGCCTCCTTCTTTCCACTCCTCTCCTCTTTTGACCTCACCCTCTCACCTTCCCCCCTACTCACAAGACAGGCAATACGCTCGACCTCATCTTTACTAGATGCTGTTCTTCCACTAACCTCATTGAAACTCCCTCCAAGTCTCCGACCACTACCTTGTATCCTTTTCCCTCTCGCTCTCATCCAACACCTCCCACACTGCCCCTACTCGGATGGTATCGCGCCGTCCCAACCTTCGCTCTCTCTCCCCCGCTACTCTCTCCTCTTCCATCCTATCATCTCTTCCCTCCGCTCAAACCTTCTCCAACCTATCTCCTGATTCTGCCTCCTCAACCCTCCTCTCCTCCCTCTCTGCATCCTTTGACTCTCTATGTCCCCTATCCTCCAGGCCGGCTCGGTCCTCCCCTCCCGCTCCGTGGCTCGATGACTCATTGCGAGCTCACAGAACAGGGCTCCGGGCAGCTGAGCGGAAATGGAGGAAAACTCGCCTCCCTGCGGACCTGGCATCCTTTCACTCCCTCCTCTACATTTTCCTCCTCTGTCTCTGCTGCTAAAGCCACTTTCTACCACGCTAAATTCCAAGCATCTGCCTCTAACCCTAGGAAGCTCTTTGCCACCTTCTCCTCCCTCCTGAATCCTCCTCCCCCTCCCCCTCCTCCCTCTCTGCAGATGACTTCGTCAACCATTTTGAAAAGAAGGTTGACGACATCCGATCCTCGTTTGCTAAGTCAAACGACACCGCTGGTTCTGCTCACACTGCCCTACCCTGTGCTCTGACCTCTTTCTCCCCTCTCTCTCCAGATGAAATCTCGCGTCTTGTGATGGCCGGCCACCCAACAACCTGCCCGCTTGACCCTATCCCCTCCTCTCTTCTCCAGACCATTTCCGGAGACCTTCTCCCTTACCTCACCTCGCTCATCAACTCATCCCTGACCGCTGGCTACGTCCCTTCCGTCTTCAAGAGAGCGAGAGTTGCACCCCTTCTGAAAAAACCTACACTCGATCCCTCCGATGTCAACAATTACAGACCAGTATCCCTTCTTTCTTTTCTCTCCAAAACTCTTGAACGTGCCGTCCTTGGCCAGCTCTCCCGCTATCTCTCTCTAAATGACCTTCTTGATCCAAATCAGTCAGGTTTCAAGACTAGTCATTCAACTGAGACTGCTCTCCTCTGTATCACGGAGGCGCTCCGCACTGCTAAAGCTAACTCTCTCTCCTCTGCTCTCATCCTTCTAGATCTATCGGCTGCCTTCGATACTGTGAACCATCAGATCCTCCTCTCCACCCTCTCCGAGTTGGGCATCTCCGGCGCGGCCCACGCTTGCATTGCGTCCTACCTGACAGGTCGCTCCTACCAGGTGGCGTGGCGAGAATCTGTCTCCTCACCACGCGCTCTCACCACTGGTGTCCCCCAGGGCTCTGTTCTAGGCCCTCTCCTATTCTCGCTATACACCAAGTCACTTGGCTCTGTCATAACCTCACATGGTCTCTCCTATCATTGCTATGCAGACGACACACAACTAATCTTCTCCTTTCCCCCTTCTGATGACCAGGTGGCGAATCGCATCTCTGCATGTCTGGCAGACATATCAGTGTGGATGACGGATCACCACCTCAAGCTGAAACTCGGCAAGACGGAGCTGCTCTTCCTCCCGGGGAAGGACTGCCCGTTCCATGATCTCACCATCACGGTTGACAACTCCATTGTGTCCTCCTCCCAGAGCGCTAAGAACCTTGGCGTGATCCTGGACAACACCCTGTCGTTCTCAACCAACATCAAGGCGGTGGCCCGTTCCTGTAGGTTCATGCTCTACAACATCCGCAGAGTACGACCCTGCCTCACACAGGAAGCGGCGCAGGTCCTAATCCAGGCACTTGTCATCTCCCGTCTGGATTACTGCAACTCGCTGTTGGCTGGGCTCCCTGCCTGTGCCATTAAACCCCTTCAACTCATCCAGAACGCCGCAGCCCGTCTGGTGTTCAACCTTCCCAAGTTCTCTCACGTCACCCCGCTCCTCCGTTCTCTCCACTGGCTTCCAGTTGAAGCTCGCATCCGCTACAAGACCATGGTGCTTGCCTACGGAGCTGTGAGGGGAACGGCACCTCAGTACCTCCAGGCTCTGATCAGGCTCTACACCCAAACAAGGGCACTGCGTTCATCCACCTCTGGCCTGCTCGCCTCCCTACCACTGAGGAAGTACAGCTCCCGCTCAGCCCAGTCAAAACTGTTCGCTGCTCTGGCCCCCCAATGGTGGAACAAACTCCCTCACGACGCCAGGACAGCGGAGTCAATCACCACCTTCCGGAGACACCTGAAACCCCACCTCTTTAAGGAATACCTAGGATAGGATAAGTAATCCCTCTCACCCCCCCCTTAAGATTTAGATGCACTATTGTAAAGTGACTGTTCCACTGGATGTCATAAGGTGAATGCACCAATTTGTAAGTCGCTCATGATAAGAGCGTCTGCTAAATGACTTAAATGTAATGTAAATGTAAATGTAATGTTATCTACCCTAAAAATACATGTTATCCACCCTAACAATACATGTTATCCACCCTAACAATACATGTTATCTACCCTAACAATACATGTTATCCATCCTAACAACACATGTTATCCACCCTAACAATACATGACATGCTATCTACCCTAACGATACATGTTATCCACCCTAACAATACATGTTATCCACCCTAATGATACATGTTATCCACCCTAATGATACATTTTATCCACCCTAACAATACATGTTATCCACCCTAACAATACATGTTATCTACCCTAATGATACATGTTATCCACCCTAACAATACATGTTATCCACCCTAACAATACATGTTATCCACCCTAACAATACATGTTATCCACCCTAACAATACATGTTATCCACCCTAACAATACATGTTATCTACCCTAACAATACATGTTATCCACCCTAACAATACATGTTATCCACCCTAATGATACATGTTATCCACCCTAACAATACATGTTATCCACCCTAATGATACATGTTATCCACCCTAATGATACATTTTATCCACCCTAACAATACATGTTATCCACCCTAACAATACATGTTATCCACCCTAATGATACATGTTATCCACCCTAATGATACATGTTATCCACCCTAACAATGCAATACATGTTATCCACCCTAACAAGACATTTTATCCACCCTAACAATACATGTTATCCACCCTAACAATACATGTTATCCACCCTAACAATACATGTTATCCACCCTAATGATACATAACAACACATGTTATCCACCCTAATGATACATTTTATCCACCCTAACAATACATGTTATCCACCCTAACAATACATGTTATCTACCCTAATGATACATGTTATCCACCCTAACAATACAATACATTTTATCCACCCTAACAATACATGTTATACATCCTAACAATACATGACATGTTATCCACCCTAACAATACACCCTTCATGAAAGAGAGGTATCAGCCTTTTGTAGACTATAACGCTGCAGGCTGTCAGACTGCCCCACCTCTAACTCACCCTGCCCTGGATACTTATCCCGCTACCCTGCTACATGTTGCCATAGCGATGATCAGCTGTAATTAGCAAGGACAGGTCTAATTACAAACGGGTCTGAAAGCCTGTGATGTAATTTGGCGCACTCCCTGACTCCCCAAGAGCAGGCAAAGGGCAGGGCTCCTCTCTAATGAGTTATTTAAAGATGATAAAAGCACATTTAGCCTCTGGAGGAAAGGCCAAGGGAGAAAGACTGCCAAACAGGCAGGATAACAATGGGATTACTCTCGGTCACAGAGTGTTAAAACGGAGTGTTACAACAGAGTGTCACAAGCCAAGGTACTGACAGATCCAGGTAGAGACAGATCCAGGTAGAGACAGATCCAGGTAGAGACAGATCCAGGTAGAGACAGATCCAGGTAGAGACAGATCCAGGTACAGACAGATCCAGGTAGAGACAGATCCAGGTACCGACAGATCCAGGTAGAGACAGATCCAGGTACCGACAGATCCAGGTACCGACAGATCCAGGTAGAGACAGATCCAGGTACAGACAGATCCAGGTACAGACAGATCCAGGTACAGACAGATCCAGGTACCGACAGATCCAGGTAGAGACAGATCCAGGTAGAGACAGATCCAGGTACAGACAGATCCTGGTAGAGACAGATCCAGGTAGAGACAGATCCAGGTACAGACAGATCCAGGTAGAGACAGATCCAGGTAGAGACAGATCCAGGTACAGACAGATCCAGTTAGAGACAGATCCAGGTAGAGACAGATCCAGGTAGAGACAGATCCAGGTAGAGACAGATCTAGGTAAAGTTTGAGGAGCTGATCCTGATGCAGAATTTAAACGAGATCTGTTCAGTAACACATCACTTACAGTACATTCAGAAAGTATTCAGACCCCTTGACTTTCCACATTCTTTTACGTTACAGCCTTATTCTAAAATGTCCCGTCATCAATGCTAAATTATTACACGATTAAATTACTCATGTAACAATTAATTAAGTAGCAATCTGGGGCACCACGGAAAAAGTTATTTAACGAGTTACTATCTCCCGACTAAACTCTAAAGATATAAATATCTCTTACATCAGTCACAGTCAATTCATTAATTCTTATTGACCTTCAGTCTCATTCTGAATCTTGCAAAATTCTTGGATATCTGCACAAACCCTAGTACTAATGATGAATCAACAATATCAAATAATCACACAGAATTACATAAACACACAAAGAGAATAGCTTACACATTGATTACTACATAATGCAATGAAAAGTCCCTAGTGGACCAAACCCGATACGACGGCTTGGTAGACAATGGAAAGGGGTGGGAACAGATAAAGAGTGGGAAAGACAGAATGAATCCGCTACATATAGTTACGAAATCGCCGGTCCGTCTGGGGAGTAATTTGAAAGAAAGACTCTGGTTTGTCAACCAGAGATAAAAGTAGTTTCGTAGTTGTAGTTCTGTTATATTGGTGTCACGTCCTGACCATAAAGAGCCTTTATTTTCTATGGTAGAGTAGGTCAGGGCGTGACTGGGGAGTTAGTCTAGTTTCTTATTTCTATGTGGGATTCTAGATTTGTTTTTCTATGTTGGTGATTTTGTATGATTCCCAATTAGAGGCAGCTGGTAATTGTTGTCTTTAACTGGGGATCATATTTAAGTAGCATTTTCTCCACCTGTGGTTTATGGGATATTGTTTTGAGTTAGTGCACGTGGCACCTCTGTAGTCACGGTTCATTGTTAGTTTATTGTTTATTGTTTTGTTTTGCTAAGTTTCACTTTCTAATAAATTATGTGGAACTCAACATCTGCTGTGCCTTGGATCGATAATTATTCTAGCGAAAGTGACAATTGGATACGTCTGACGTACCTATGGTCATTTGATAGGGAAATGTTCTTTCGAATGGATCTTTCAGAGTACTTAAACATCTGAAGACTGGTTGTTCCTGTGCAGTCGTCATCTTCTTCACTCGAGACATTTTCAGAGTTTCTAACCGTTTTTGTACCTTTCAGCTCACGTTGTCCGTGTACAGGTCTCGTGACGTCCGGTTCACAACGTCCGCCTGCTTGGTCTAATGTAGAGCTAGAACCATTTTACACGTCCATAGTCTCTAGAGATTTAAATTTCTTAACCATTTCAGCGTGTGGATTCACATCCTCACGGTCTCTGGTCTACAGAGACTTTCTTCTTCTCTGTTGAAAGTCGTCATCTTCTTCACTCGAGACATTTTGAGAGTGTCTAACCATTCCGTACCTTCCAGCTCATGCTAGCTGGTCTAATGTTAATTTAGCTAGAAGTGGGTTTTATGGAAAAAGGGGGCATTCATGACGCCGACATATTGGCTGTGCTCATGTGGTTGTGGTCACTGACTGGTTGAGGGGTTTTATTCACTCTGGGAAGAGGGGGCGTTCCATGACGCCGACATAATGTCTGTGCTCGCGTGGGTGTGGTCACTGACTGGTTGAGGGGTTTTATTCACTCTGGGAAGAGGGGGCGTTCCATGACGCCGACATAATGTCTGTGCTCGCGTGGGTGTGGTCACTGACTGGTTGAGGGGTTTTATTCACTCCATGACGCCGACATATTGTCTGTGCTCACGTGGGTGTGGTCACTGACTGGTTAAGACATCATATGAAAAACAATTCTCTCATTTAGAATCCTAACATCACATTACACCTTCTCACAAATAGTTTCATATTTCATCATTCAAGTTACAGAACATTTAGATGTGAATCTGATCACTGGGAATAATACACATTCAAAGATACAGATATGTAATTCTACTGTCCTTAGTTACCTCACAAATTAGTAATGAATTCATCATGATTGTTCTTTAAGTACACACGGACCCTTCCAATTGTTTGGATTACAGAAATATTGTTTCATTATTCAACCTTTTGATGTTACTGTACTGCAACGTCTCTCTGTGGTAACAAATGGATTTAACTTCCATTACTGAAAGTGTGAGAGCTTTCCTGCAGGTATTTACGACCATCATAAAACTGTGGTGGGAGAGAGGGAGGGGGGGTGACCTGGCACCTATGATCCTCACCCGAAAGTGCAAGTCATGACAGTCCCCCTCTGGTGGTTTCAATCTGGTGATTATCCTGCAAGTTGCAAACCAACATAAAAATGACCATGGGATGTCCTGGTTGTGGATCATCGTTGTGGTCCCCTCAAATGGAGCAGGCCGCCACGAGGATGGGCAGCGGATGTCCAGATTGGGATCGCCGTTCCGGACCCGTCGTCTGGTCGTCTAGGCTGGTAGATCTAGGATGGCAGAGAAGACTACAGGGATGATCTATGGACCATAGCAAAGGATTTGAATACATATGTAAATAAGGTATTTCTGTTATTTTTTGTTATTCTTTTGCAAACAAATAAAAATGTCATTGTAGAATAATGCTGTAATGTAACAAAATGTGGAAGAAGTCAAGGGGTCTGAATACTTCTTGAATGCCCTGTGTTACCAATGTTATAACTTCTTGGTGACAGGGGGGCAGTATTGAGTAGCTTGGCTGAATAAGGTGCCCAGAGTAAACTGCCTGCTACTCTGTCCCAGATGCTAATATATGCATATTATTAGTAGAATTGGATAGAAAACACTCTAAAGTTTCTAAAACTGTTTGAATGATACTGTGAGTATAACAGAACTCATTTGGAAGGCGAAAACCTGAGAAAAATCCAACCAGGAAGTGGGAAATCTGAGGCTTGTAGTTTTTTAAAACTCAGACCCTATTATAGATGCAGTGGGATATTAGTTATGTTGCACTTCCTAAGGCTTCCACTAGATGTCAACAGTCTTTAGAACTTTGTTTGAGGCTTCTATTGTGAAGTGGGACCGAATGAGAGAGAAATTAGTCAGGTGTCTGGCAGAGTGTCACAGGCTCGTATCGTGCGGTCACGAGAGAGTTAGCTCTCGTTCCATTGCTTTTCTACAGACATAGGAATTCTCCGGTTGGAACATTATTGAAGATTCATGATAAAAACATCCTAAAGATTGATTCTATACTTAGTTTGACAAGTTTCTACGGGCTGTAACGGAACTTTTTGAACTTTTCGTCTGACGTTCGGCTGGACCTGAATGCGCTTTTGGATTTGTTTACCAAACGCCCTAATAAAAGAAGCTATTTGGACATAAATTATGGACTTTATCAAACAAATCAAACATTTATGGTGGAATTCCTGGGAGTGCATTCTGATGAAGATCATCAAAGGTAAGTTAATATTTTTAATGCTATTTGTTGACTACCCAATATAGCGGAAATCTTTTTGGCTGTTTTGTTGTCTTGAACTCTATACTCAGATTATTGCATGGTTTGCTTTTCCGTAATTAAAAAAAAAAATCTGACACAGCGGTTGCATTAAGGAGAAGTATATGTCTAATTCCATGTATAACACTTGTATTTTCATCAAAATTTATGATGAGTATTTCTGTAAATTGATGTGGCTCTCTGCAAGATCACCGCATGCTTTATAACTACTGAACGTAACGCGCCAATGTAAAATTAGATTTTTTTATATAAATATGCACTTTATCAAACAAAACATACATGTATTGTGTAACATGAAGTCCTATGAGTGTCATCTGATGAAGATCATCAAAGGTTAGTGATTCATTTTAGCTATATTTGTGTTTTTTGTGACTCCTCTCTTTGTCTGGAAAAATGGCTGTGTTTTCTGTGACTTGGCTCTGACCTAACATAATCGTTTGGGGTGATTTCGCTGTAAAGCGAATCAGACACTGTGGCTGGATTAACGAGAATTTTATCTTTAAATATGTGTAAAATACTTGTATACTTGAGGAATTTTAATTATGAGATTTTTGTTGTTTTGAATTTGGCGCCCTGCACTTTCACTGGCTGTTGGCGAGGTGGGACGCTACCGTCCCACATATCCCAGAGAGGATTTATAGGGCAGTTATTGCCTGTCATGTGGTGAAATGATGGTGATGTCTAATGATGTGAATCTGATCACATCATTAGTAATTCTGTCCAAAGTAGCACAGGTAAAAGGGAATGGGTGTCACGTTCTGACCACGGTTCTTGTGTGTTTTCCTTGTTTTAGTGTTGGTGAGGACGTGAGCTGGGTGGGCATTCTATGTTGTGTGTCTAGTTTGTCTATTTCTATGTTGGGCCTGATATGGTTCTCAATCAGAGGCAGGTGTTAGTCATTGTCTCTGATTGGGAACTATATTTAGGTAGCCTGTTTTGTGTTGGGATTTATGGGTAATTGTTTCCTGTCTTTGTGTTCTCTGCACCAAATAGGACTGTTTTTGGGTTTTGCAACGTTTATTGTTTTGTAGTGTGTTCATGTTGAGTTTCTGTAATTAAATAACCATGGACACTTACCACGGTGCGCTTTGGTCCTCTCCTTCCCAGGAAGAAAGCTGTTACAATGGGAGTTGATCATCTTGGCCTGGTTTGAAAGCGTGCCTTAATCAGGATATAAGTTCAATGTATTAAGACTGAGAGGGAGAGTAAAATATTTTATGCCCTCAATTATACACATAATTAGTTCATAATTAGCCTTTTCATAGTCACAATAAAATTATCAATTATTCTTGGTTGATTAAATGGGATGGATCACCCGCTGTAGTTGTACTGTAGGCAAACTCTTACAGAAAAACCACATGAATTTCACGTGATCACATGGGAAGTGTTAAAAAATAATTACCATGTTTTCACATGAAATTATGTGATTTTCCAGATTTGAAATCATTTATTTTTCCAGACGTGAAATCACATGTTTTTTCTGACACTACTTTTCCACCTGTCTGTCAGTTCTACTGTATACCCCCCCCCTCCCCCACACACACATCTGTAATTAATGTGCTTTCTGAAAAGCTGTAAACCTCAGCGTTGGGTTTCATATTTGTGTATTAGTTAAGGTCTAGTGCTGGATCCTCTGTCGTTTGCTGAATATTTTAATTAAGCCGTGTGTGTGTGTGTGTGTTTGTGTATGCGTGTGTTTGTGTATGCGTGTGTGCGTGTGTGTGTGTGTGTGTGTGTGTGTGTGTGTGTGTGTGTGTGTGTGTGTGTGTGTGTGTGTGTGTGTGTGTGTGTGTGTGTGTGTGCGTGCGTGCGTGCGTGCGTGCGTGCGTGCGTGCGTGCGTGCGTGCGTGCGTGCGTGCGTGCGTGCGTGCGTGCGTGCGTGCGTGTGTGCGTGCGTGCGTGCGTGTGTGTGTGTGTGTGTGTGTGTGTGTGTGTGTGTGTGTGTGTGTGTGTGTGTGGCAGATAGAAGTGCAGCAGACCAGCTCTGACATTGATGTGTTATCAGATCCTGACAGAACCAGGGAGAGGAGCGACTTGAACCTTTAGCGCTAATATTAATTTCATCCATAAGCAGGATATATTTAAGCAATAAGGCACGAAGGGGTGTGGTATATGGCCAATATATCACGGCTAAGGGCTGTTCTTAGGTACAACGCATCGCAGAGTGCCTGGATACAGCCCTTAGCTGTGGTATATTGACCATATACCACAAACCCCCATGGTGCCTTATTGCAATTATAAACTGGTTACCAACGTAATTAGAGCAGTAAAAATAACTGTTTTGTCATACCCGTGGTATACGGTCTGATACACCACGGCTGTCAGCCAATCAGCATTCAGGGCTCTAACCACCCAGTTTATAATACTATTTCCTTCACTCAACATGAGGAAAAGCAAGTGGCGCAAAAAGTCAAACTGTCACGTGTTGTTGTCATGTATAGTCCCTCTCCGGCCTCTAGGTCATAAGGCTGCTGATTATCCCACACACCTGTCACCATCGTCTCGCGCATCTGATCCTCATGACAATCACCTGGACTCCATCACCTCCTTGATTATCTTCCCTCTATCTGTCTCTTACCTGGACTCCATCACCTCCTTGATTATCTTCCCTCTATCTGTCTCTCACCTGGACTCCATCACCTCCTTGATTATCTTCCCTCTATCTGTCTCTCACCTGGACTCCATCACCTCCTTGATTATCTTCCCTCTATCTGTCTCTCACCTGGACTCCATCACCTCCTTGATTATCTTCCCTCTATCTGTCTCTCACCTGGACTCCATCACCTCCTCAGGTGTTATTGACTCTGTTTTCATGTCGTTGTGTTGTTTGTGTTATGTGTTCATTGTTTATTTAATTTAATTAAACACTCACTCCCTGAACTTGCTTCCCGACTCTCAGAGCACATCGTTACAGAATAACACCTCACCCTAAGGGAAGCATCAGGGATTGGTTTTGTTTTGTTGTTGTTTATTTTGTCAGGTTTATTTTGTTGGGCTCCCCTGCCTCAGCCACCTCGTTGGGCTCTCATGCCTCAAACAGATCACCAGGCTCCCCTGCCTCAGCCACCTCGTTGGGCTCTCATGCCTCAAACAGATCACCAGGCTCCCCTGCCTCAGCCACCTCGTTGGGCTCTCATGCCTCAAACAGATCACCAGGCTCCCCTGCCTCAGCCACCTCGTTGGGCTCTCATGCCTCAGCCGGATTTTATTTTTTTTATTTTTTTATTTTACCTTTATTTAACCAGGCAAGTCAGTTAAGAACAAATTCTTATTTTCAATGAAGGCCTAGGAACAGTGGGTTAACTGCCTGTTCAGGGGCAGAACGACAGATTTGTACCTTGTCAGCTCGGGGTTTTGAACTTGCAACCTTGCGGTTACTAGTCCAACGCTCTAACCACTAGGCTACCCTGCCGCCCCGGATCAACAGGCTCCCCTGCCTCAGCCAGCTCGTTGGGCTCCCATGCCTCAGCCGGATCGCCAGGCTTCCCTGCCTCAGCCGGCTCGTTGGGCTCTCCTGCCTCAGCCGGCTCGTTGGGCTCCCCTGCCTCAGCCAGCTCGTTGGGCTCTCCTGCCTCAGCCGGTTCGTTGGGCTCTCATGCCTCAGCCAGCTCGTTGGGCTCTCATGCCTCAGCCGGATCGCCAGGCTTCCCTGCCTCAGCCGGCTCGTTGGGCTCTCCTGCCTCAGCCGGCTCGTTGGGCTCTCCTGCCTCAGCCGGCTCGTTGGGCTCTCATGCCTCAGCCAGCTCGTTGGGCTCTCATGCCTCAGCCGGATCGCCAGGCTTCCCTGCCTCAGCCGGCTCGTTGGGCTCTCATGCCTCAGCCGGATCACCAGGCTTCCCTGCCTCAGCCGGCTCGTTGGGCTCTCATGCCTCAAACAGATCACCAGGCTTCCCTGCCTCAGCCGGCTCGTTGGGCTCTCATGCCTCAAACAGATCACCAGGCTCTCCTGCCTCAGCCGGCTCGTTGGGCTCTCATGCCTCAGCCGGATCACCAGGCTTCCCTGCCTCAGCCAGCTCGCTGGGCTCTCCTGCCTCAGCCGGCTCGTTGGGCTCTCATGCCTCAGCCGGATCGTCAGGCTCCCCTGCCTCAACCGATCTGTCAGGTTCCCGCTCTCCAGCTGACTCGACAGGTTCCTGTGCCTCAGCAGGGGTGACTGGTCCGCTCCTGATCCCCGGGTTCGTCCCCTTTGACAGCGTCCAGCGGCCGGAACCGCGCGTCAGGGAGGGGGTACTGTCACATATACTCCCTCTACGGCCTCTTGGTCATCAGGCTGCTGAATATCCGACACACCTGTCACCATCATCAAGCGCACCTGAGCCCCATGACAATCACCTGGACTCCATCCCCTCCTTGATTATCTTCCCTATATCTGTCTCTCACCTGGACTCCATCACCTCCTTGATTATCTTCCCTATATCTGTCTCTCATCTGGACTCCATCACCTCCTTGATTATCTTCTCTATATCTGTCACTCACCTGGACTCCATCACCTCCTTGATTATCTTCCCTATATCTGTCTCTCACCTGGACTCCATCACCTCCTTGATTATCTTCCCTATATCTGTCTCTCACCTGGACTCCATCACCTCCTTGATTATCTTCCCTAAATCTGTCACTCACCTGGACTCCATCACCTCCTTGCTTATCTTCTCTATATCTGACTCTCCCCTGGACTCCATCAACTCCTTGATTATCTTCTCTATATCTGTCTCTCACCTGGACTCCATCAACTCCTTGATTATCTTCTCTATATCTGTCTCTCACCTGGACTCCATCAACTCCTTGATTATCTTCTCTATATCTGTCTCTCACCTGGACTCCATCAACTCCTTGATTATCTTCCCTAAATCTGTCTCTCACCTGGACTCCATCAACTCCTTGATTATCTTCCCTAAATCTGTCTCTCACCTGGACTCCATCAACTCCTTGATTATCTTCCCTAAATCTGTCACTCCCCTTGGCTCTTTCCTCAGGTGTTATTGATTCTGTTTTCATGTCGTTGCGTTGTTTATGTTTCATGTTTCTTTTACTTATTAAAACACTCAATCCCTGAGCTTGCTTCCCGACTCTCAGCGCACTTCATTACACAAACAGTCAAATTTGACTAGCATTATAGATGTGTGTGTGTGTGTGTGTGTGTGTGTGTGTGTGTGTGTGTGTGTGTGTGTGTGTGTGTGTGTGTGTGTGTGTGTGTGTGTGTGTGTGTGTGTGTGTGTGTGTGCGTGCGTGCGTGCGTGTGTGTGTGTGCGTATGAATGCATGTCTATAGCCAAGTGTTTAGAATCTTTGGCAGCTTGTGACACCATCTCATCATAATTCATAAGAGTCGATCTTTTGGGAAACTGACTGCATTTTCCTAATTGTGCTCTCTGCTTGCCTTTGGCTTGTAACACATAGACACTTTCTCTCTGCCTTCACTGGCTAATTTGGGAGCAATTTGCCCTAATGTTTTCAATTATTGCTGTAAGTTGACCAAAGTAAGTTCTTTTTTTTTTACAAGCTAATGGACAGAGACGTGGCTAGATTCACAGGGGAAAATAAACCTATGCCTTGCGGCAGGTGGAAATTGTATGTAATTGCACGGAAATGAACTGCCATCCACCATATGTGTGAATGTAAAATGAGGTTTGGTGTTTTGGCAGTCATCTATGGCAGTAATTTTCAGTTGATTACCACTATTTACCATGTGGGCTAATTGGGTTGTGTATGAGGAGATTTACCATGTGGGATAATTGGGTTGTGTATGAGAAGATTTACCATGTGGGCTAATTGGGTTGTGTATGAGGAGATTTACCATGTGGGATAATTGGGTTGTGTATGAGGAGATTTACCATGTGGGCTAATTGGGTTGTGTATGAGGAGATTTACCATGTGGGCTAATTGGGTTGTGTATGAGAAGATTTACCATGTGGGCTCATTGGGTTGTGTATGAGAAGATTTACCATGTGGGCTCATTGGGTTGTGTATGAGAAGATTTACCATGTGGGCTCATTGGGTTGTGTATGAGAAGATTTACCATGTGGGCTCATTGGGTTGTGTATGAGGAGATTTACCATGTGGGATAATTGGGTTGTGTATGAGAAGATTTACCATGTGGGCTAATTGGGTTGTGTATGAGGAGATTTACCATGTGGGCTCATTGGGTTGTGTATGAGAAGATTTACCATGTGGGCTAATTGGGTTTTATGTGAGGAGATTTACCATGTGGGCTAATTGGGTTTTATGTGAGGAGATTTACCATGTGGGCTAATTGGGTTGTGTATGAGATTTACCATGTGGGCTCATTGGGTTGTGTATGAGTAGATTTACCATGTGGGCTAATTGGGTTGTGTATGAGATTTACCATGTGGGCTAATTGGGTTGTGTATGAGAAGATTTACCATGTGGGCTAATTGGGTTGTGTATGAGGAGATTTACCATGTGGGCTCATTGGGTTTTATGTGAGGAGATTTTCTATGAACAGTATTGCGTAATGTTAATACGATTTATGTTGAAATTGTTGTGTTTCCTTTTTCTAATCCCCTGCTTCTTAGGAAATCCCCTCATAGGCCCATATAACACAAGTATTTAGATGAAAACAGAAGAAACTAAGTAGATAAATTGAATTGAGAAATATTTTGGGATGCTTGTTTTGTGAAGAACTACATCTAGCTACCGTTCCTCAACTGACGTAAGCTTTCTTGTGTTAAAAGGAATAGCACCACAAGCTGAAGGCAGGAACTCTCCTAGAGAGGTGAAATATATCAGGATTTTTTTTGGGGGGGGGGGGGGGGGGGTGAGCACCTCAATTAGTTACAAAGAATACACATTCCAAATTAGTTTCCGTGTTTTAGCAGTGACTTTCTGCAGGTCGGTGCAGTGAGGCACAGTGTCATGACATAAGAGTGTTTTTGGGGTCTAATGAAACCTTATCTCTCAGGATGGTATGCATTAAAACCAGTCTCAGCTATAGGTCTCATCTTTGATGGTTGTTGCTATGGTTACCACTTTTTCTGCAGGTTGTGTTGCTGCAGCGCGGATCCACAACAAAATATTTACTTGGTCAACATTTCTCCAACTAACAACACTTTTGACAAAACGTACCCATAGATGCAGTTCCCATTGACATCTTGTAACAACAGACAGTGTAAAATAAATCATTAAATAAACAAACATAACTCATTATTACTTTTCATTGACAAACCTTCCTTCCTTTACTGGCTAAATTGGTGGCATTAGCAGCGTCGCTGTGTGTATGTGTGTATGTGTGTATGTGTGTGTGTTTGTGTGTTTGTGTGTGGTACGTGTTGACTTCAGGACTAATTCAGACCACCTCTCTTATTTGCAGTACTTCAGGACTAACACAGACCACCTCTCTTCTTTGAGGTACTTCAGAACTAATTCAGACCACCTCTCTTCTTTGAGGTACTTCAGGACTAATACAGACCACCTCTCTTCTTTGCAGTACTTCAGGACTAATGCAGACCACCTCTCTTATTTGCAGTACTTCAGGACTAACACAGACCACCTCTCTTATTTGAAGTACTTCAGGACTAATTCAGAGCACCTCTCTTCTTTGAGGTACTTCAGAACTAATTCAGACCACCTTTCTTCTTTGAGGTACTTCAGGACTAATGCAGACCACCTCTCTTCTTTGCAGTATTAGTATTAATTAAAGCTTCTCCACAGCATCCGATTCTTGTCAGCTTACTGTCTTTGGCAATCTCCATTCCTCTCCCAGATAGGGAAGTTTTTCACCTTCTGTCAGGCTGCTATATATACAGTTTATACACTGAAACGTGACGTCCATAAGAATTAAAAGTCAGTACAGGTGTAGTACATGCATTTATAATTCAGCCATCATTATATCTCATGCAGCCCACTGTGAAGTGGCCTGCCATGAATAAATGTTGTGATTTGCATAGAGGGGGTAGAAGGTATTCCATCAACTCTTACATTATGTCGTTGTGCTGTGGTCCCTGGAGCATGAACTTCCTGTTAGCTAAGACTCCACTGAGGATAGGACTCCACTGAGGATAGGACTCCACTGAGGATAGGACTCCACTGAGGATAGGGCTCCACTGAGGATAGGGCTCCACTGAGGATAGGGCTCCACTGAGGATAGGGCTCCACTGAGGATAGGGCTCCACTGAGGATAGGGCTCCACTGAGGATAGGGCTCCACTGAGGATAGGGCTCCACTGAGGATAGGGCTCCACTGAGGATTAGACTCCACTGCGGATTAGACACCACTGAGGATTAGACACCACTGAGGATTAGACACCACTGAGTATTAGACACCACTGAGGATAGGGCTCCACTGAGGATTAGACACCACTGAGGATAGGGCTCCACTGAGGATAGGGCTCCACTGAGGATAGGGCTCCACTGAGGATTAGACACCACTGAGGATAGGGCTCCACTGAGGATAGGGCTCCACTGAGGATAGGGCTCCACTGAGGATAGGGCTCCACTGAGGATTAGACACCACTGAGGATAGGGCTCCACTGAGGATAGGGCTCCACTGAGGATAGGGCTCCACTGAGGATAGGGCTCCACTGAGGATAGGGCTCCACTGAGGATAGGGCTCCACTGAGGATAGGGCTCCACTGAGGATTAGGGCTCCACTGAGGATAGGGCTCCACTGAGGATAGGGCTCCACTGAGGATAGGGCTCCACTGAGGATTAGACTCCACTGAGGATAGGGCTCCACTGAGGATTAGACACCACTGAGGATAGGGCTCCACTGAGGATTAGACACCACTGAGGATAGGGCTCCACTGAGGATTAGACACCACTGAGGATAGGGCTCCACTGAGGATAGGGCTCCACTGAGGATAGGGCTCCACTGAGGATTTGTATTGCCTGAGGAACCTTGATGCATGTGCATTATCCCTTCAGGTGGAATGTAAAAGAAATTGGATTTCAGAAACTTTGGCGCAAGCATTTCTCCAAACCACCGGGCGAAGTGCCACACCTGCAGGACTTTACGGTCAATTTAACCAAATAAGCCATGCACCATGCTTGGGGAGGAATGTCATGTTCTCTGAATAGGCAACATGTAGGAAAAGAGGCCATTGGTGGATAAGTTCTGGTCTCCCAGATTACTTTCAACTCCCACTGACAATCAACTTTGTACTTGACATTTCCATGACAAAGAGCATTTTAAACCCCCAAAGTGCTTCTTTAAATGTTTCATCGCCGACCGCCTGACAGCCAGTCAAACACAGTGAATATATAAGAAGAAGGCAAGTGTGTGCTGACAGGATGACACGTTTTCATCAACACCCCTCCCTGAACAGGAGACATAAAGAAGCCTTTATATGAACCTGCCTGGTTTGAGACAGAACCAAAAATCACGAACAGAGCTACAAATCTATATTTAACAAGTGGAATAGACAGAGGCAACTAACAGACATGGTAGACATATCCCATGTTTTTAATAGAGCCGATGACAACATTATTTCAGATGGTGGCGACTTCCTCTCATCCATCTGTCTGTAGATGAAGTAATGACACATCTTGCCTGGGTGAGTAATTATCCAGACACTTGGTTACCCTCCATATAGCTACAAGTTGTGAATCAATCGCCATTATTAGTAGACATTGGGATGTTGTAGCTCCAAGACGTCTTTTGTCTGTAATGTCTTTTTTTATGTGTCGGACCCCAGTAAGACTAGCTGTCGTCATTTGCGTCAGCTAACGGGGATACTAATAAAAAAATTAAAAAAGGTTGTATCTTCAAGACATTAGGATGTTGTAGCTTCAAGACATTAGGATGTTGTAGCTCCAAGACATTAGGATGTTGTAGCTCCAAGACATTAGGATGTTTAACTTCAAATTAAGGATGTTGTAGCTCCAAGACATTAGGATGTTGTAGCTTCTGACATTAGGATGTTGTAGCTTCAAGACATTAGGATGTTGTAGCTTCCCACATTAGGATGTTGTAACTTCCCACTGACATTCAGGATGTTGTAGCTTCCATGACATTAGGATGTTGTAGCTCCAAGACATTAGGCTGTTGTAAACCCCCAAAGCTCCAAGACATTAGGATGTTGTAGCTTCAAACATTAGGATGTTGTAGCTTCAAGACATTAGGATGTTGTAGTTCACGACATTAGGATGTTGTAGCTTCATCAACATTAGGATGTTGTAGCTCCAAGACATTAGGATGTTGTAGCTTCACGACATTAGGATGTTGTAGCTTCACGACATTAGGATGTTGTAGCTTCACGACATTAGGATGTTGTAGCTCCAAGACATTAGGATGTTGTAGCTCCAAGACATTATGAGGTTGTAGCTCCAATACATTATGATGTTGTAGCTCCAAGACATTAGGATTTTAGCTCAGACATTAGGATGTTGAGCTTCACAACATTAGGATGTTGTAGCTCCAAGACATTAGGATGACAGCTCCAAGACATTAGGATGTTGTAGCTTCAAGACATTAGGATGTTGTATCTTCAAGACATTAGGATGTTGTATCTTCAAGACATTAGGATGTTGTATCTTCAATACATTAGGATGTTGTAGCTCCAAGACATCTGTAGCTCAGTTGGTAGAGCATGGCGCTTGTAGCGCCAGGGTAGTGGGTTCGATCCCCGGTACCACCCATACATAGAATGTATGCACACATGACTGTAAGTCGGTTTGGATAAAAGTGTGTGCTAAATGGCATATATTATTATTATTATATTATTATTATATATTATTAGGATGTTGTAGCTCCAAAACATTAGGATGTTGTAGCTTCACGACATTAGGATTTTGTAGCTTCAAGACGTTAGGATGTTGTAGCTCCAAGACATTAGGATGTTGTAGCTCGAAGACATTATGAGGTTGTAGCTTCACGACATTAGGATGTTGTAGCTCCAAGACATTAGGATGTTGTAGCTTCACAACATTAGGATGTTGTAGCTCCAAGACATTAGGATGTTGTAGCTCCAAGACATTAGGATGTTGTAGCTTCAAGACATTAGGATGTTGTAGCTTCAAGACATTAGGATGTTGTAGCTCCAAGACATTAGGATGTTGTAGCTTCAAAACATTAGGATGTTGTAGCTTCAAAACATTAGGATGTTGTAGCTTCAAAACATTAGGATGTTGTAGCTTCAAGGCGTTAGGATGTTGTAGCTTCAAGCTGCCTTCTGCACAGCATCTCCTGACAATGAAGACCTTATTCATTGTGAGCCATTTGTGAGGCAGAGCACGTCATTGGAGCTCACTGGTGTTTGATCGTTGTGCTAAATGAGGCCCATACTTGTGCTGTACTTGTGACATGTAACACATGATCAGTCTCTGCAGGTTATTTATTATAAACACCCACAACAAACACATTGATTCTTGCACCCTTCCTGAACACAATAACAAGCCACAATAAAAAATCTCTTACAGCTTTTATCGTCCCTAATTTCTAGACAAGCTAAACGGAGACGTCTAAAATTTTAGCGCAGGTGAGCAAGTAAACATGTCCAGAACTAAATCCCAACGACATAAAACCATGAATCATGGTCTATTTCAGGGTCCTTTCAGTAGCCTGACTGCTCCTAAGATCGTACTTGGGTCAATAGAAAGTAGCGTCTGTGGAGGCAGCTTGCGTAAGTGTCACACGCTAGTCAGCTGACATTAAGCCCAGTTGGTTTCTGTGAGAGCCTTAGAGAAGAGAGCAGACAGGTGGGAGGAGCTGCACAGTGGTAGATGTCTCCAGTCAGGCAAAGACCCACCTGTGCTTGGGAAAAACTAGAGCAAGGTATGCAAATATCAAGTCATCCAGAGAGTCAAACGGTCCCAGTGGTTTAATTGCTTACGGCAGGGATAGGTAACTTTGATGGGGGTGGGGGCCCCGAAAATGTGAACTCATCATGAGGGGCGACAGTTGCCCGTGGGTCTGCGTACCCATTCCCATAACCCCCCACACTTGAGAGTAGAGAGAACATTTTAAAGTTTCAGAGTTCATTTTGTGCAATTCTACACATTTTGTCATAAGGTTTAGAGAACATTTTGCAGTTTTAAAGCAAGTTTGTTGCAATTCTACACATTTTTCCTTGGGGCGGAGAGAAGATTTTGCAATAGCAATAGTGTAACTATTAGTGTAACTAATTAGTGTAACTAATTTCATGCAATTATACACATTTTGCCATTGGGTGGAGAGAAGATTTTGCAATAGCAATAGTGTAACTATTAGTGTAACTAATTTCATGCAATTCTACACATTTTGCCATTGGGTGGAGAGAAATTTGCACAATTGTTTTAATATAATATTTGAGTGAGACTGACTTTCAAAATCATTGGTAACTCGCCCATGATATCAACTTTAGATAGCTTGCCACTAAACTACTTAGCAATCAAAAAAATTGCTGACATGGGCAACAATCATTGACTGACAAGAGAAAAACTGCTGATGCACAACCAAATTACATACATTTTCACGGATGTTTAGGAAGCTTTCCTATAAAATCTGTCATTAATATTCCCATCAGCAACAACAAAAATCACAGATTCACTGGTTTTTATAAATGTGTCAGATTCACAGATTCACTAATTTCCTGCAAATTCACTAATTTCCTGCAAATTCACTAATTTCCTGCAAATTCACTAATTTCCTGCAAATGAACCTAAAAAGGTGCAACCTAGAACCTAAAAGGGTTCTTTGGCTGTCCCCATTGGAGAACCCGTTTTGGTTCCAGGTAGAACCTTTTTTTGTTGCAGGTAGAACCCTTTCCACAGAGAGTTCTACATGGAACCCAAAATAATTCTACCTGGAACAAAAAAGGTTCTTCAAAGCGTTATCCTACAGATGAGGTCAATCGAACTCAAACCAAAACAATGAAATTGCCATGGAAGTGCAATTGGGAGAAAGATCCTAAATCTCCCCATTGCCCCCCAGCAAAATTTGCCTACATTTAGTCAAATCAAATAAAAAAAAATATATATTTGTCACATACACATGGTTAGCAGATGTTAATGCGAGTGTAGCGAAATGCTTGTGCTTCTAGTTCCGACAATGCAGTAGTAACCAACAAGTAATCTAACCTAACAATTCCACAACTACTACCTTATACACACAAGTGTAAAGGGATAAAGAATATGTACATAAAGATATATGAATGAGTGATGGTATAGAATGGCATAGGCAAGATGCAGTAGATGGTATCGAGTACAGTATATACATATGAGATGAGTATGTAAACAAAAGTGGCATTGTTTAAAGTGGCTAGTGATACATGGATTACATAAAGATGTAAAGATTCAGATGGTATAGAGTACAGTATATACATATGAGATGAGTAATGAGATGAGTAATGTAGGGTATGTAAACATTATATTAGGTGGCATTGTTTAAAGTGGC
>NC_060174.1:103518521-103621021 GCF_021184085.1 Oncorhynchus gorbuscha | reverse complement strand
CTTCTTGGGGTTTATTATGGATCCCCGTTAGTTTCTGCCAAGGCAGCAGCTACTCTTCTTGGGGTTTATTATGGATCCCAGTTAGTTTCTGCCAAGGCAGCAGCTACTCTTCCTGGGGTTTATTAAGGATTCCCATTAGTTTCTGCCAAGGCAGCAGCTACTCTTCCTGGGTTTTATTAAGGATCCCCATTAGTTTCTGCCAAGGCAGCAGCTACTCTTCCTGGGGTTTATTAAGGATTCCCGTTAGTTTCTGCTAAGGCAGCAGCTACTCTTCCTGGGGTTTATTAAGGATCCCCGTTAGTTCCTGCCAAGGCAGCAGCTACTCTTCCTGGGGTTTATTAAGGATCCCCGTTAGTTTCTGTCAAGGCAGCAGCTACTCTTCCTGGGGTTTATTAAGGATCCCCGTTAGTTTCTGCCAAGGCAGCAGATAATAAACCCCAGGAAGAGTAAGGATCCCCGTTAGTTTCTGCCAAGGCAGCAGCTACTCTTCCTGGGGTTTATTAAGGATCCCCGTTAGTTTCTGCCAAGGCAGCAGCTACTCTTCCTGGGGTTCAAATCAAATCAAATCAAATTTTATTTGTCACATACACATGGTTAGCAGATGTTAATGCGAGTGTAGCGAAATGCTTGTGCTTCTAGTTCCGACAATGCAGTAATAACCAACAAGTAATCTAACTAACAATTCCTAAACTACTGTCTTATACACAGTGTAAGGGGATAAAGAATATGTACATAAAGATATATGAATGAGTGATGGTACAGATATATGAATGAGTGATGGTACAGAGCAGCATAGGCAAGATACAGTAGATGGTATCGAGTACAGTATATACATGTGAGATGAGTATGTAAACAAAGTGGCATCGTTAAAGTCGCTAGTGATACATGTATTACATAAGGATGCAGTCGATGATATAGAGTACAGTATATACGTATGCATATGAGATGAATAATGTAGGGTTTATTAAGGATCCCCGTTAGTTCCTGTCAAGGCAGCAGCTACTCTTCCTGGGGTCCAGCAACATTAAGGAAATTAAATAATAAATTAAAAAAACATTACAATACATTTACAACAGATTTCACGACACCTTAAGTGTTTGCCCTCAGGCCACTACTCTACTACCACATATCTACAACACAAAATCCATGTGTACGTGTGTGTATAGTGCGTATGTTATCGTATGTGTGTATGCGGCTGTGTTTGTGTCTCTTCACAGTCCCCGCTGTTCCAGGTTTCTTTTTATCCGTTATTCAAATCTGATTCTACTGCTTCCATTAGTTTCCTGATGTGGAATAGAGTTCCATGTAGTCATGGCTCTATGTAGTACTGTGGAATAGAGTTCCATGTAGTCATGGCTCTATGTAGTACTGTGGAATAGAGTTCCATGTAGTCATGGCCCTATGTAGTACTGTGCGCCTCCCATAGTCTGTTCTGGACTTGGGGACTGTGGCATGCCTTTGTGGGGTATGCATGTGTGTCTGAGCTGTGTGCTAGTCGTTTAGACAGACAGCTCAGTGTATTCAACATGTCAATACCTCTGACAAATACAAGTAGTGATGAAGTCAATCCCTCCTCTACTTTGAGCCATGAGAGATTGACATGCATATTATTAATGTTAGCTCTCTATGTACATTTAAGGGTCAGCCATGCTGCCCTGTTCTGAGCCAATTGTAATTTTCCTAAGTTCCTCTTTGTGGCACCTGACCACATGACTGAACAGTAGTCCAGGTGTGACAAAACTAGGGCCTGTAGGACCGGCCTTGTTGATAGTGTTGTTGAGAAGGCAGAGCAGTACTTTATTATGGACAGACTTCTCCCTCGATCTTCTTGACACTAACTAGCCACTCAACCGAGACTGCTCTCTTCTGTGTCTTCGCACTGCCATAGCTAACTCTCCCTCCTCTGTTCTCATCTTCCTAGATCTATCCACTACCTTCGACACTGTGAACCATCAGATCCCATCTCAAAACATTAGGATGTCTAAATTAGTGCACCCTATTCCCTATAGGCCCTGGTCTAAAGTAGTGCACCCTATTCCCTATAGATCCTGGTCTAAAGTAGTGCACCCTATTCCCTATAGGTCCTGGTCTAAAGTAGTGCACCCTATTCCCTATAGACCCTGGTCTAAACCCTGGTCTGATCCCATCCCTCCCTCCCATCTCCACAGTCTCAGGACTGTGTCAGACTCTGCACACTCTTGGGTTGCATCCTACCTGGCAGACTCACGTGGAGAGGATCTGTGTCTGCACCACGTACTCTCACTACTGGTGTCCCCCAGGGCTTGGTTCCAGGCCCTCTCCTCTTCTCTCTATACACCAAGTCACTCGACTCCGTCATTTCATTCACATGGTCTCTCCTATCAGTCACATGGTCTCTCCTATCAGTCACATGGTCTCTCCTATCAGTCACATGGTATCTCCTATCAGTCACATGGTCTCTCCTATCAGTCACATGGTCTCTCCTATCAGTCACATGGTATCTCCTATCAGTCACATGGTATCTCCTATCATTCACATGGTCTCCCCTATCATTCACATGGTCTCTCCTATCAGTCACATGGTCTCTCCTATCAGTCACATGGTCTCTCCTATCAGTCACATGGTCTCCCCTATCATTCACATGGTCTCTCCTATCAGTCACATGGTCTCCCCTATCATTCACATGGTCTCTCCTATCAGTCACATGGTCTCTCCTATCAGTCACATGGTCTCTCCTATCATTCACATGGTCTCTCCTATCAGTCACATGGTCTCTTCTATCATTCACATGGTCTCCCCTATCGTTGCTATGACGATGACTCAACTACCTTTCTCTATGAATCTCTGGGTGCCTGGCAGATATCTCAGCTTGGATGTCATGAAGAGGGCACGACAAAGCCTTTCCCCCCTCAGGAAACTGAAAAGATTTGGCGTGGGTCCTCAGATCCTCAAAAGGTTCTACAGCTGCACCATCGAGAGCATCCTGACTTGTTGCGTCTCTGCCTGGTACGGCAATTGCTCGGCCTCCGACCGCAAGGCACCTCCGAGGATAGTGCGTATGGCCCAGTACGTCACTGAGGCTAAGCTGCCTGCCATCCAGGACTTCCACACCAGGCGGTGTCAGAGGAAGGCCCTAAACATTGTTAAAGACCGCAGCCACCCCAGTCATAGACTGTTCACTCTAGTACTGCATGGAAAGCAGTACCAGAGCGTCAAGTCTAGGACCAAAAGGCTTCTCAACAGATTTTACCCCCAAGCCATAAGACTCCTGAACAGGTAATCAAATGGCTACCCCCCCACCCCCTCTTTTACGCTGCTGCTACTCTCTGTTTATCATAAATGCATAGTCACTTTAACTATACCTACATGTACATACTACTTCAATCAGCCCGACTTACTGCATATAGCCTCGCTACTGTTATTTTTCACTGTATTTTTTACTGTTGTTTTTAGTTCTTTACTTATCTATTGTTCACCGAATACTTTTTTTTTTAACTTAAAAATTGCACTGTTGGTTAGAGCCTGTAAGTACGCATTTCACTGTAAGGTCGTACACCTGTTGTATTCGGCGCAGGAGACAAATACACTTGGATGTCATCTCTGGGTGCCTGGCAGATATCTCAGCTTGAATGTTGACCCACCACCTCAAGCTCAACCTCGACAAGACAGAACTGCTCTTCCTCTCAGGGAAGGCCTGCCCATTCCAAGATCTTTCCATCATGGTTGACAACTCCACAGTGTCACCCTCCTGGAATGACATTACTCTGGACAACACCCTGCAGGTTCAAATTCTACAACATCTTTAGACTGCAAGCATTTCTCTACACTCGCAATAACATCCGCTAACCATGTGTATGTGACCGATACAATTTGATTTGATTAGAGACTATGACCTTACCTTACACAGGAAACGATGCAGTTTCTAATCCAAGCGCTTGTCACCTCCCGTCTAGACTACTGCAACTCTCTGTAGGCTGGGCACCCTGCTTGTGCCATCATACCCCTGCAACTTCTACAGAACGCCGCAGCCCGCCTGGTATTCAACATTCCCAAGTTTTCCCATGTCACCCTGCTCCTCCGCACACTCCACTGGCTTCCAGTCGAAACTCGCATCCACTACAAGACCGTGGTGCTTTCCTTAGGAGCAGCAAGAGGAACTGCCCCTCCCTCCCTTCAGGCTATGCTTACACCCCAACCCGTCTACTCTGTTCTGCAACCTTTGGTCTCTTACCCCTCCCACCTCTACGGGAGGGCAGCTCCCCGCCCAGTCTAAGCTCTTCTCTGTCCTGACACCCCAGTTGTGGAACCAACTTCCCCTGACGCTAGGACAGAAAATTCCCTGCCCATCTTCTTAAAAAAAACATCTGAAACACTACCTCTTCCAAGAGTATCTTAAATCATCTCACAGCACCCCTCCCCTCACCCCACCAGAAGCAGATCTCATCTAAACCCTGCAGTGAGTGAACTCATCCTCAGTTTCAAGCCAAAGACCAGCTGCAATGTTCATGTCAGTCAGCCTATAGAGGGACTCGATTCTGCTCCTTCTTCACTCGACAACACGATGCAGAATTTACAGTGAATAACATCAAAAAAAGAACAAGTGTTCTTTAATCTTGTTTTGGGTCACCATGACAACTAGTCTTCTTGGGCTCCATTTGATTGGTTGTAATGGTTGATGACGAAGACACATTGTGTTGTTTGCACCTCACCATTACCACTATAGTTGAATGGCGGGAACCTGGTTACCCGAGAATGACCGGGATTTAAGGCCCAAAATCACTCTCTTTTTTGCGGGATAAATAACTACGAGAAACTGGTAAATTATAATAAATTATTTATATGAACTGTTACTTTGTTTATGTGATGTTTAAATCTGGCTTATTTTTCTGTTGTGTGTAATGTGCAGTAGCCTGTTTCTTACCTAGTCAGTTGTACAACTGAATGCCTTCTGCATTTAACCCAACCCATACAGTATATGAATAAGGTCACAGTCATTCATTTTACCTGGAAAATATTACACCCTAATTACCACTGAATTACATTTGCCATAAGGTGATAATGAAAATAGCTGTGCAGCGATGCTCCCCATCTAAACTGACAGAGCTTGAAAGGATCTGCAGAGGAGAATGAGAGACGCTCCCCAAATACAGGTGTGCCAAGCTTGTAGCGTCATACCCAAGAAGACTCGAGGCTATAATACATTTGCAAACATAAAAAAAAACGGTTTTTGCTTTGTCATTAAGGGGTATTGTGTATAGATTCATGAGGGGGGAAAAAAAACATTTAATCTATTTTAGAATAAGGATGTAACCTAACAAAATGTGGGAAAAAGTAGTCTGAATCATTTCCGAATGTACTGTACCTTTGACATAGGTTTATAATGTTAACAGTTTTTTTCCCCTAGTCTCATTCTCTTAATTAACAAAAAATAAGTTTCTTGTTTTATTTATTCACAAGTTACGGACATTACAGTATATGCATAAACCACTTCTTTGCGTGCTTTGAGGACAATACAGTGCTACCGACACAGCCTGCTACCAAATAGACTGTGGACTCTCCTTCTCTGTGGCCAACGTGACTAAAACATTTAAACGTGTTAACCCTCACAAGGCTGCAGGCCCAGACGGCATCCCCAGCCGCGTCCTCAAGCTGGCTGGTGTGTTTACGAACATATTCAATCATTCCTTATCCAAGTCTGCTGTTCCCACATGCTTCAAGATGGCCACCATTGTTCCTGTTCCCAAGAAAGCTAAGGTAACTGAATTAAATGACTATGAGAGACTAGTCAAGGATCATATATCCTCCACCCTACCTGACACCCTAGACTCACTCCAAATGACTTACCGCCCCAATAGGTCCACAGACGATGCAATCACCATCACACTGCACACTGCCCTTTCCCATCTGGACAAGAGGAATACCTATGTAAGAATGCTGTTCATTGACTACAGCTCAGCATTCAACACCATTGTTCCCTCCAAACTCATCATTAAGCTTGAGACCCCGGGTCTCGACCCAACTTTGTGCAACTGGGTCCTGGAATTCCTGACGTGTTGCCCCCAGGTGGTGTAGGTAGGAAACAACATCTCCACTCCACTGATCCTCAACACTGGGGCCCCACAAGGGTGCGTTCTCAGCCCTGTACTCCCTGTTTACCCACGACTGCATGGCCATGCACGCCTCCAACTCAATCATCAAGTTAGCAGACGACACTACAGTGGTAGGCTTGATTACCAACAACGACGAGACAGCCTACAGGGAGGAGATGAGGGCCCTCGGAAAATAGCCTCTCACTCAATGTCAGCATAACAAAAGAGATGATTGTGGACTTCAGGAAACAGCAAAGGGACCACCCCCCTATCCACATCAACGGGACAGTAGTAGAGAAGGTGGAATGTTCTAAGTTCCTCGGCGTACACATCACCAACCAATTGAAATGGTCCACGCACACAGACAGTGTGGTGAAGAAGACACAACAGCACCTGTGGCTTGTCACCGACAACCCTCGCTAACTTTTACAGGTGTACACTTGAGAGAGTATCCTGTCAGGCTGTGTCGCCGCCTGGTACGGCAACTGCACCGCCCACAACTGCAGAGCTCTCCAGAGGGTGGTGCGGTCTACACAATGCATCACCGGGGGCTAAACTACCTGCCCTCCAGGACACCTACATCACCCGATGTCACAGGAAGGCAAAAAAATATAATCAAGGACAATAATCACCCGAGCCACTGCCTGTTCACCCCGCTTCCATCCAGAAGGTGAGGTCAGTACAGGTGCATCAAAACTGGGACAGAGAGTTTAAAGAACAGCTTCTATCACAAGGCCATCACATTGTTAAACAGCCACCACTAGCACAGAGAGGCAGCTGCCTACCTACAGACTTGATATCATTGACCACTTTAATAAATGGAACACTAGTCACTTCAGTAATGCCACTTTAAGTGTGTTTACATATCTCGTTTTACTCATCTCATATGTATGTACTGTATACTGTATCCTTCACTATCTATTCTTTACTACCTATTGCATCTTAGCCGCTCTGTCACTGCTCATCCATATATTTTATACTTATATATTCTTGTCCCCTTCCTTTACTAGATTGTGTGTATTAGGTTTTGTTGTGGAATTTGTTAGATATTAGGTTTTGTTGTAGAATTTATTAGATATTACCTGTTAGATATTACCTGTTAGAAGCTGCTGCACTGTCAGATCTAGAAGCACAAGCATTTCACTACACTCGCAATAACATCTGCTAACCATGTGTATGTGACCAATAACATCTGCTAACCATGTGTATGTGACCAATAACATCTGCTAACCGTGTGCATGTGACCAATAACATCTGCTAACCATGTGTATGTGACCAATAACATCTGCTAACCATGTGTATGTGACCAATAACATCTGCTAACCATGTGTATGTGACCAATAACATCTGCTAACCATGTGTATGTGACCAATAACATCTGCTAACCATGTGTATGTGACCAATAACATCTGCTAACCGTGTGCATGTGACCAATAACATCTGCTAACCATGTGTATGTGACCAATAACATCTGCTAACCATGTGTATGTGACCAATAACATCTGCTAACCGTGTGCATGTGACCAATAACATCTGCTAACCATGTGTATGTGACCAATACCATTAGATTTGATTTGATGACCAGCTGGTAGTGTCACCAGGAGGGAGGGCTAACTGACAGTGTGTACTGATGTGACCAATACCATTAGATTAGATTTTATGACCAGCTGGTAGTGTCACCAGTAGGGAGGGCTAACTGACAGTGTGTAACAATGACATGTTAGAGCTCTTTTTTTTTTGCTTTAGTTTTGAAAGAATGGGGGGGGGGGGGGGTGAAAAGTACTCTCTTCCTAGTCCAGTCAGCATTATCATATGAGACTGGCAGAGTTTCTGGCCCATATCTGATACAGTACTGAACAATACGAGCGAAGGTAGATAGCGATGCTCTGAAAGCTTGGTGGATTTAACATATGCAATGTTCGAAAGTCCTCTAGGTTTGCATATAATTAGTTTGTGTGCAGAACATTCAGAGATGCTAATCTTTCCTAATGAGATGGTGCTAACGAGTTCTTCAAGGTGACAAAGTGTCCTTCAGTGGGCCTCACTCATGGGTTATGCACTAATTGTAAGCCTCTGGAGTGTCTGCTAAATTACTAAAATTGTAAATGTAACATTAGCATGTGACTTCAACATTGCTATTCGAAAGAGCCTGATGTGGAGTGTCCATGTTTGTGTGTTTAGTTATATGATTTGATGCTCGGAAAAACAGCAAAAACAAATAATTTAATAATAATATTTTTGTCATGTCTGCTCCTGCTCTTCCCTCCCCTGGCGTTTGAGGGCGCCAGGGTAACCTGCATCACGCACTCCTTTCATCTGGTCCTTCTGTAGCTCAGTTGGTAGAGCATGGCGCTTGTAACGCCAGGGTAGTGGGTTCGATCCCCGAGACCACCCATACGTAGAATGTATACACACATGACTGTAAGTCGCTTTGGATAAAAGCGTCTGCTAAATGGCATATATTATCTATTACGCACACCTGCCTTTCCCCCCGTCACGCGCTTCAGCGATATTGGACTCACTTATCATCTGTTTATTAACCTCCCCTGTATTTGTCAGTTCCCCTGCTCTGTTCCCTGCTGATGTGTTGATTGTTTTATGCCTTTGTTTGCTTGTATGCTGATATCAGCTGATGTACGAAGGGCTATATAAATACATTTGATTTGATATGCTGACGCTGTTCCTGTCTCGTTCCATGTCTTTATTACATGTTTTACTCACGTTGGTCGTACGAAGAAGACCGAGGCGCAGTGTGGTATGCGTACATTCTCTTTATTTAAAGAATGAACAAACTAACAAAATAACAAAGGAAACGTGAAGCTATACAATAGAGTGCTGAAAGGGCAGCTACACATAGTCAGGATCCCACACCAGAAAGTCAGAAAAAGGCCTGCCTAAATATGATCCCCAATCAGAGACAACGATAAACAGCTGTCTTTGATTGGGAACCATATCAGACCAACATAGACATACAAAACCCCTAGACATACAAAACCCTAGACTTACAAAAACCTAGAGTACCCACCTTAGTCACACCCTGACCTAACCAAAATATATAGAAAACAGAGATATCTAAGGTCAGGGTGTGACATACTCCCCGTACCTGCTTTGTCTGTCCAGCGTCATTCCATGTTACAGAATGCATCAGCCATCATACGAAGCATCGGGAAGCACTGGCGTTCCGGATGGTATGGTGGCATCGGCTCTGGGTCACCACCGATGGAACCAGGGGGTGCCTAGCCAGCTCGTCGGGCTTCCTTGCCCTAGCTTGAGAGGTTTCCTTGCCCTAGCTCAAGATGCTTCCTTGCCCTAGCTCGAGAGGTTTCCTTGCCCTAGCTCAAGAGGTTTCCTTGCCCTAGCTTGAGAGGCTTCCTTGCCCTAGCTTGAGAGGTTTCCTTGCCCTAGCTCGAGAGGTTTCCTTGCCCTAGCTCGAGAGGTTTCCTTGCCCTAGCTCAAGAGGCTTCCTCGAGAGGTTTCCTTGCCCTAGCTCGAGAGGTTTCCTTGCCCTAGCTCGAGAGGCTTCCTCGAGAGGCTTCCTTGCCCTAGCTTGAGAGGCTTCCTTGTCCTAGCTCGAGAGGCTTGCCCTAGCTCGAGAGGTTTCCTTGCCCTAGCTCGAGAGGTTTCCTTGCCCTAGCTCGAGAGGCTTCCTCGAGAGGTTTCCTTGCCCTAGCTCGAGAGGTTTCCTTGCCCTAGCTCGGGAGGCTTCCTCGAGAGGTTTCCTTGCCCTAGCTCGAGAGGTTTCCTTGCCCTAGCTCGAGAGGCTTCCTCGAGAGGCTTCCTTGCCTTAGCTCGACAGGTTTCCTTGTCCTGGCTCAAGAGGCTTCCTCGAGAGGTTTCCTTGCCCCGGTTGGCTCGGATGGCGCCCATCCCATGTCGGGCCTCAGCTGGATCATCAGTTTTTGTTCGCCCAGCCGGTCCAGGAGTGTTTTGGGGGGGGGGTTTTGCTTCTTTAGTGATGTCGGGGTGGATTCCGCCACAGATGGAACCGGGGGTGCTTAAACCAGCCTGTCAGGCTTTCACGCCTTGGCTGGCTCGAGAGGTTTCCTTGCCTCCGTTGGCTCGGCTGCTTCCCATCCCACGTCACTCTCCACTGGATCATCGGGCTTCCTCTCTGCAGCGGGATCGACAGGCGTCTTGCCTCAGTCAGATTGTCTGGCTTCCATGCCTCAGCCGGCTTGCCAGGCTCTCACACTCCTGCCGGTTCGTTGGGCTCCCACGCGCCAACTGGCTTGCCCAGCGCCCATGTCTTGGCCTGTTCACCCAGGTAGGATGCCGGGTGGCGAGGGAGGGGGGGGATACTGTCTCGCCCCTTACCTGCTTCGTCTCTCCAGCGTCATTCCATGTTAAAGTTTTACAACATTCTCCTTGTTTTATGTATAGCCTAATCAAATGTGCATGCTCAGCAGTGCAGAAGCGAACATGGTTCAGACAGCAACTTCACAAAATAGGCTTTCTTGTTCATTCATTTATTTATGCTGTTTGTTCTGCCAGTGTTGACGAGATGCTGATGCATCTCTGAACTCTGACTATGACTTCTTCCTATCATCCTAGATCACATCGTTTTTATTGGTTAACTCAGGTTAAAGATCAAACATTTTACTGCAGTGGGCTAAATCAGGGTCACAGAGTGATTCTTGGTAAGTTTTAAATAAATCTACTTTGAAACAAAGGTATACAGCTCACTCTCATGGTTAAGGGCTTAAATAAAAGGCACCTGTACCATGTCAGATATAGAGTTGAAATGTATTACATTTTGAGTTTGCATCCCAATAGTATACTTTATATACATAATAAAAGACTGAAATATAACAAAACTATCTGACATAGAAACACCGGATTCACCGAAATTATGAATAAAATTCCAACCATGAGGCCAAAGAGTGCACTTCAGTCATTGACTGCAGGGAGGGGCTACAGACAATTTTGAGACCTCAGCATAGACACAGAACCAGATCAAGACAGACTACTTTAGAAGAGGTGAAGTGAACCACAAATAATTTAGACTGAGGAATATACAATGCATTCAGAAAGTATTCAGACCCCTTCAGTCTTATTCTCAAATTGATTAAAACTTTTTTTCCCTCATCAATCTGCACACAATAAATACCCCATAATGACAAAGCAAAAACAGGCTTTTAAAAATGTTACATTAATATAAGTATTCAGACCCTTTGTTTCTTTGTTGAAGGTACTTTGTTGAAGAACCTTTGGCAGCAATTACAGCTTCAAGTCTTCTTGGGGAGTTTCTCCCATTCTTCTCTGTAGATCCTCTCAAGCTCTGTCAGGTTGGATGGGGAGTGTCGCTGCAAAGCTATTTTCAGGTCTCTTCAGAGATGTTCGATCGAGTTCAAGTCCGAGCTCTGGCTGGGCCACTCAAGGACATTCAGAGATTTGTCCCGGAGAGCACTCCTGCATTGTCTTGTCTGTGTGATTAGAATCGTTGTCCTGTTGGAAGGTGAACCTTCTCCCCAGTCTGAGGTCCTGAGTGCTCTGGAGCAGGTTTTCATCAAGAATCTCTCTGTACTTTTCTCTGTTCATCTTTCTTTCCCTCGATCCTGACTAGTCTTCCAGTCCCTGCCGCTGAAAAACATCCCCACAGCATGATGCTGCCACCACCATGCTTCACCATAGGGATGGTCACAGGTTTCCTCCAGATGTGACGCTTAGTATTCAGGCCAAAGAGTTCAATCTTGGTTTCATCAGACCAGAGAATCTTATTTCTCATGGCCTGGGAGTCTTGAGGTGCTTTTTGGCAAACTCCAAGCGGGTTGTCAAATAGAATAAAAAGCTTTTAGTCACATGCGCAGAATACAACAGAATACAATACCTTACAGTGAAATATTTCTTACAAGCCCTTAACCAACAACGCAGTTTTAAGAAAATATCAACAAAAAAAGTAAAAGATAAGAATAACAAATAATTAAAGAGCAGCATTAAATAACAATTGAAGGGCTATATACAGGGTATTACGGTACAGAGTCAATGTGGAGGCTATATACAGGGTATTACGGTACAGAGTCAATGTGGAGGCTTTATACAGGGGGGTACCGGTACAGAGTCAATGTGGAGGCTATATACAGGGGGTACCGGTACAGAGTCAATGTGGAGGCTATATACAGGGGGGTACCGGTACAGAGTCAATGTGGAGGCTATATACAGGGGGTACCGGTACAGAGTCAATGTGGAGGCTATATACAGGGGGGTACCGGTACAGAGTCAATGTGGAGGCTATATACACAGGGTATTACGGTACAGAGTCAATGTGGAGGCTATATACAGGGTATTACGGTACAGAGTTAATGTGGGGGCTATATACAGGGGGGTACCGGTACAGAGTCAATGTGGAGGCTATATACAGGGGGTACCGGTACAGAGTCAATGTGGAGGCTATATACAGGGGGGTACCGGTACAGAGTCAATGTGGAGGCTATATACAGGGGGTACCGGTACAGAGTCAATGTGTTCAAAAACCTTTTGAGAATCTAAGGACCCATGTGAAATCTTTTCAGTCTCCTGAGAGGGAATACAGGTCGTGCCCTCATCACGACTGTCTTGGTGTGCTTGGACAATGTTAGTTTGTTGGTGATGTGGACGCCAAGGAACTTGAAGCTCTCAACCTGCTCCACCATAGCCCCATCGATGAGAATGGGGGCGTGCTCAGTTCTCCATTTCCTGTAGTCCATTATCATATCCTTTTTCTTGAACACATTGAGGGAGAGGTTTTTGTCCTTGCATCACACGGTCAGGTCTCTGACCTCCTCCCTATAGGTTGTCTCATCGTTGTCAGGCCTACCACTGTTGTGTCAACAGCAAACTTAATGATGGTTTTGGAGTCATGCCTGGCCGTGCAAGTCATGAGTCAACAGGGAGTACAGGAGGGGACTAAGCACGCACCCCTGAGGGGCCCCCATGTTGAGGATCAGCGTGGCAGATGTGTTGATGCTTACCCTTACCACCTAGGGGCGGCCCATCAGGAAGTCCAGGATCCAGTTGCAGAGTGAGGTGTTTAGTCCCAGGGTCCATAGCTTATTGATGAGCTTTGAGGGCACTATGATGTTGAACGCTGAATAGCATTCTCACATAGGTGTTCCTTTTGTCCAGGTGGGAAAGGGCAGTGTTGAGCGCATTAGAGATTGCATCATCTGTGGATCTGTTTGGGCGGTATGCAAATTGGAGTGGGTCTAGAGTTTCTGGGATAATGGTGTTGATGTGAACCATGACCAGCCTTTCAAAGCACTTCATGGCTACAGATGTGAATGCTACAGGTCGGTGGTCATTTAGACAGGTTACCTTAGTGTTATTGGGCACAGGGACTATGGTGGTCTGCTTAAAACATGTTGGTATTACAGAGTCAGACAGGGAGATGTTGAAAATGTCAGTGAAGACACTTGCCAGTTGGTCAGCTCATGCTCAAAGTACACGTCCTGGTAATCCATCTGGCCCTGTTGACCAGTTTAAAGCTCTTACTCACTTTGGCTGCGGAGAGCGTGATCACACAGTCCTCCAGCTGGTGCTCTCATGCATGTTTCAGTGCTATTTGCCTCAAAGTGAGCATAGAAGTAGTTCAGCTCGTCTAGTAGGCTTGTGTCACTGGGCAGCACTCGGCTGTGCTTCCCTTTGTAGTTCGTAATAGTTTGCCTGCCACATCCGACGAGCGTCAGAGCCAGTGCCTTCTACTGAGGAGTGGCTTCCGTCTGGCCACGCTACCATAAAGGCCTGATTGGTGGAGTGTTGCAAAGATGGTTGTCCTTCTGGAAGGTTCTCACATCTCCACAGAGGAACTCTGGAGCTCTATCAGATTGATCATGTTCTTGGTCACCTCCCTGATCAAGGCTCTTCTCCCACTATTTCTCAGGTTGGCCGGGCAGCCAGCTCTAGGAAGAGTCTTGATGGTCCTAAACTTCTTCCATTTAAGAATGATGGAGGCTAATTCCTTTGACCTCATGGCTTGGTTTTTGCTCTGACATGCACTGTCAACTTTGGGACCTTGTATAGACAGATGTGTGCCTTACAAAATCATGTCCAATCAATTTAATTTACCCCAGGTGGACTCCAATCAAGTTGTAGAAATATCTTAAGTATGATCAAGGGAAAAATTAGGCACCGGAGCTAAAATTCGAGCCTCATAGCAAAGGGTGTGAATATTTACTGTATGTAAATAAGGTATTTCTGTTTTTATTTGTAATAAATTTGACTTTAAAAAAAAACACAGTTTTTGCCTTGTCATTATGGGGTATTATGTGTCGATTGATGAGGATTTTTTATATATTACATCCATTTTAGAATAAGGCTGTAAAGTAACAAAATGTGCAAAAAGGGAAAGGGAACACTTTCCCAATGCACTGTATTCTAAAAAATCAGAACGCAGCCATCAAGACACAGGACATGTTAGCGCCAGGTGTAAACAGGGCTATTGACTGGCATTGGCAGCAGGGTGAAAACAAACGCTGGCACACTTTAGTTAAAATGAGAACGCACTACTGGTAGAAGTCTTCCGGGCTTCATTTGTATAATAAAAACATTTGCCTTGGCTGCAAATGCAATGACACCTCCCTGGAAAACCTAGTTCTCTTCACGTAAAGTTAGGTAACAGTTGTTCTTTGTTGCAAGGTTTGTGCTGTCTAAGCAGCGAGCTTCACAGACGGTCATTAAAAGTGAGAAGATGACATTTGAACTTCATTCTTCACGTTTGGCATAAATCATATTGATTATAAAGAACCTGTCATTTCCCTCCTCATCACACCCAGTGGAGGTGTCTGCATGCACCGTTATTAAAAACCACAACGGGGAGTATGTAAACAAGTATTAGCATATTTTGTGTCGTTATTAATTGGATGTGTTTCAACTACCAAGCTGATAGTATCATAATAAATCTATCATATATCATAAGGCAATAAGTCTGTGCGGCAAAGAGTGACATGAGTAAATTCCAGTTGGTCCAGAACAAAGCAGCACATATCGCACTTAGATTAACACGGAGGGCAAATGTCAGCTGGCTCAAAGTTGAGGAGAGATTGACTCCATCACTATGGTAACATGACAATGGTCCTTGTGCGAGGTATTGATGTGTTGAAGATGCCGAACTGTCTGTTCAAGCAGTTGGCACACAGTTCAGACACTCATCGGTACAACACAAGACATGCAATAGGTATGGCGCCGGAGGAGATGGCTGCCATTTTACAGGCTACTGACCATTGTTTGTAACTTATTTTTGTACATAATGTTTCTGCTACCGTCTCTTATGACTGAAAAGAGCTTCTGATATCAGGAAAGGGTTAACTAACTGGACGAGTGTTTAGTCTGACGCGAAAGATACACTGTTTCTCCCAGACCAAATCCCTTTTCGCATGAAGAGGGGATGGAGATACAGGGGCAGCAGATCCGGGTGCCTTGTGAGATTTCATTGGCGAGTGGGTAATCCGCCTCTACCATCTGTCCTATTAGCCAACGTGCAATCACTGGAGAATAAACAGCATGAGCTCCGTTTGAGACTATCCTACCAACAGGACATTAAAATCTGTAATATCTTAAGTTTCACATAGTCCTGGCTGAACGAGGACATGGATTATATACAGCTGGTTGGGTTTTCCGTGCATCGGCAAGACAGAACATCTACCTCTGTTAAGATGAGGGGTGGTGGTTTGTGTCTATTTGTCAATAACAGCTGGTGTGCGATCTCTAATATTAAATAAGTCTCTGGGTTTTGCTCAACTGTGGTAGAGTACGTCATAATAAGCAGCAGACCACACTATCTGCCAAGAGAGTTTTCATCTATATTTTTCGTAGCTGTCTATTTACCACCACAAACCAATGCTGGCACTAAGACTGCACTCAACGAGCTGTATAGGGCTATGAGCAAACAAGAAAATGCTCATCCAGATGCAGCGCTCCTAGTGGCCGGGGATTTTAATGCAGGACCATTTTTATCTGGTTTACCTCATTTCTACCAGCAACTCTAGACCACCTTTACTCCACACATGGACGCATACAAAGCTCTCCCTCGCCCTCCATTCGGCAAATCTGTGTCACACCCTGATCTGTTTCACTTGTCCTTGTCTCCACACCCCTCTAGGTGTCGCCCATCTTCCCCATTATATTTATAGCTGTGTTCTGTTTGTCCGTTGCCAGTTCGTCTTGTTTGTCAAGTCAACCAGCGTTTTTGTTCTCAGCTCCTGCTTTTCCCCCAGTCTCCCTTTTTTTTCGCCCTCCTGGTTTTGACCCTTTCCTGTCTTGACTCTGAGCCCGTCTGCCTGACTACTCTGCCTGCCCCTGACCCTGAGCCTGCCTGCCATCCTGTACCTTTGCCCCATCTCTGGATTGTTGACCTCTGCCTACCCTGAGCCTGTCTCCCGTCTGGTACCGTTGCCCCACCTCTGGTTTACTGACCCCTGCCTGCCTTGACCTGTCTATTACCTGCCCCTGTTGGCATATTAAACCATTGGCAATTCGACGTGTCTGCATCTGAGTCTTACCTTGATTCCTGACAATGTGACCATAATTATATCCTCCTGATTCCTGCTTACAAGCAAAAACTAAAGCAGGAGGTACCAGTGACTCACTCAATTATGGATGTGTTCAGATAACACGGATGCTAAGCTACAGGACTGTTTCGCTAGCACACACTGGAATATGTTCCGGGATTCATCTGATGGCATTGAGGAGTATGCCACCTCAGTCACCGGCTTTGTCAATAAGTATATCGATGATGTCGTCCCCACAGTGACGGTACGTATCCCAACCAGAAGCCATGGATTACAGGCAATATCCGCACCAAGCTAAAGGCTAGAGCTGCTGCTTTCAAGGAGGGGACACTAATCCGGACGCTTATAAGAAATCTCGGTATGCCCTCAGACAAACAATCAAATGGGCAATGTGTCAAAACAGGACTATACTATACCGTATTTGACTCTCGTCGGATGTGGCAGGGCTTGCAAACTATTACAAACTACAAAGGGAAGAACAACCGAGAGCTGCCCAGTCACACAAGCCTACCAAATGAGCTAAACTACTTCTATGCTCACTTTGAGGTAAATAACACTGAAACATGCATGAGAGCACCAGCTGTTCCGGACGACTGTGTGATCACGCTCTCCGCAGACGATGTGAGTAAGACCTTCAAACAGTTCAATATTTGTGTACTCCGAGCATGCGCTGACCAACTGGCAAGTGTCTTCACTGACATTTTCAACCTCTCCCTGTCTGAGTCGGTAATACCAACATGTTTCAAGCAGTCCACCATACGCGAGTCTACGAGGCGGGCAAAATGCCTTTTATTCTCTTCGAGGCAAGCAACACTGAAGCGAGCATGAGAGTACCATCTGTTCCGGATGACAGTGTGATCACGCTCTCCAAGTGTGTGGATCCTGGACTTCCTGACGGGCCACCCCCAGGTGGTGAGGGAGGCAACAACACAGACAAACATTGGCGGTAGAATGACCTTACTGAAGAGCTCAGTGACTTTCAACGTGACACAATCATAGAATGCCATGTTTCTAACAAGCCAGTTTGTCAACTTTCTGGCAGGCGAGAGCTGTCCCGGTCAACTGTAAGTGCAGTTATTATGCAGTCTCACTGTGGTCTTCCTAAGTAATCTAGTGATGATAAGGTCTGACTGTGGTCTTCTTCTGAAGTAATCTACTAATGATATCTTCAGGAGACCACAGTGAGACCTTATCTCTCACACCTCCACGTGACTCTCACTCTGCCTTCATCCGCAGAGACCGGTGCACTTTCATCCCGCAGATATTGCCATACCAAGAGATAAACAAATTATTACAACAACACCCTGTTGTATCACAGATCAGAATAATTGGGCTATGCATGTTTTGGTATAATCAAGTCATTAATCCTATAGATCCCTGGGACTCCCCTCCCAATCACATCTCCCTCTGTAATCTCCATCTCCTCTCATCCTCAGCAGTTTTGCACCGATGATTTTGTGTCCTGCAGAGGTTCTGATTAACCCTCATTAGCAATCTCACACTGATATTAATGACTGTTTCAGAGACCGGCCAGCAGTGCTGACACATGCGTTGGATTATGGGCTTATCTTTAAATGGAACGCTGTTGGCTCTGAGTCCATGGATGAAGAAATCCATTTGTTGCCTTACATAGTTTATATATTTATAGATCATTAAGGTCATTATGTGAAGTAAGACGCTTGGTTACCTGGGGGTGTATCACTAAGAAACGGCTTGATTGCATTCGACAATCTAAAGATTGTCATTACAGAGTATTTGTAACGATCCAAATGTAGTTTGCGTCAAAATCTTCCCGCTTAACATCGTCATTTTCCTTGAGGTGCATAAAAGGTGCACATTACTCCCACAACTCTGATACGGGAACTCGCATTATTACACAAAAGAGCACAGAGCAATTTCAAAGTATATTTTCGGCGCATTTGACACAAAATAGGTATTTTAATGAATCCATTGCTCAATATCCCTGAAACATCCTGTCTAAATGTTGGTCCTTCCTGTTCTATATGGAACGTATGTTGAGGCACTGCTGACCCCCCCCCAGGAGAGGCCCAGGGGTGAGCAGAAGCGCCTCCCAGCTGTGAGCCCTCAGGCTGGGCAGCCGAGGGAACGACTAGCCTCCTGTTTATGGAGCCGACTCTCTTTCTCATTCCTCTCGCTCTGCTTTGACTCCAAAAAACACGAGTGGAAGTAGTATTTGTGAACACTGAGCTATCTAGACATGTGCTTGTCCGTGTGTTTGTCTTTGTGGGTGTGCATTAGATGGAGGCGATGAAGCTAGTCTTAACACAGATTAATTGAATGCAGGTTGGATGTTTGCCTTTCTCCCCACTACAGGGGGCGGCGGACGACTGAGTACACATGGAACCCATGATTAATAAAGAAGAGACGTAGCGTTCCGTGTTCTATTTCATCAGACCTATTTAACTTGAGGACATAGTTTATAGCACCTCGTTGTGATGATTTTATAGGACCCTCTATTTCCAAGGTACTCTTTGCTGCTTGCTGAATCTTGTGTGCAATAGTGTCCCCCCCCCCCCTGAAATATTGAGCGATCTTAACAGGGGGTGATCATCAAAGGAAAAGGAGCAGTAGAGGTGCGAATGCTTCACTTCTCTGCGCCTATCTTTTGGGAAGCTATTTTATAAGATCCACGATTACGGCACTCTTGATGTTGGTAGCGGGGAAGTGTTTTTTTTTTTTTTTTTGCACGTCTCATTTAAATAAGGCTTCGGCTGGAATCCAATGCAGAGAGAGATACTTTATGAGTTGGAGCTGGTGTGTAATGATGCCTTTTGGTGTACAGGCTGATTCCATATAGATCTGCACGTGGCAAAAACAAAGGGGATCAGGCATTGACGGCATCCTGCGAATCCCTGCAGTCGGTGTAATCAGTCAAATAGTCATCAAAGAGGGGGAAACGGCCTGCTTATATGAATACGATATTAATGCAGGGTAGAATACCTTCTGTCCGCCGTCTTCAACATGTCAAATTGTGGCATAAATCATGTTAATAGGGCCTGTCTGCATTCATATTAGCTGATCATATTTCCTCATGAAAAGGCTTATTTGTTGAATGGAAGTGCAATTTCGTATGCAGACTGTGCTCAAGGAAGACGGGACTGTGTGAGTGTGAGTGTGAGTGTGAGTGTGAGTGTGAGTGTGAGTGTGAGTGTGAGTGTGAGTGTGAGTGTGAGTGTGTGTGTGTGTGTGTGTGTGTGTGTGTGTGTGTGTGTGTGTGTGTGTGTGTGTGTGTGTGTGTGTGTGTGTGTGTGTGTGTGTGTGTGTGTGTGTGTGTGTGTGTGTGTGTGTGTGTGTGTGTGTGTGTACAAAAATGCCACTTCCATTCAAATTCAGAAAGTTATATTGAGAAAATTGAAATGTACTTTTACCTGGAACCTCCACCCCTCCTCCACACACACACACAGCGACAAGCAGCAGAGCAGCGAGTTAAATTAATAGAATCTTGTTTGTCTCCACATATGAGTGTACCTTCCAGGCAGGGGCTGTGGAAAGCTCTGGGTACAAAGGCATGAGGGGATGAGCTGAGTGGGCCGTAGTCACAGAACAGGGCTGAAATGATTCACACAATCCTGCTACTGAGCCAACGTAGCGCTATCTCTCCTGCACAGCATCTCTCCTGAAGACAATCTCTCCTGAACAGCATCTCTGCTGAACAGCATCTCGTGCTCAGCGGCAAGGATAGACGCATCTGAATAAGCAACAAGGAGACAGACAGACAGACAGACAGACAGACAGACAGACAGACAGACAGACAGACAGACAGACAGACAGACAGACAGACAGACAGACAGACAGACAGACAGACAGACAGACAGACAGACAGACAGACAGACAGACAGACAGACAGACAGACAGACAGACAGACAGACAGACAGACAGACAGACAGACAGACAGACAGACAGACAGACAGACAGACAGACAGACAGACAGGACAGACAGCAACACATGACATGAGGTTCTACAGACAGAAAAATATATTTGGGGTAAGTTTCCAATAGTTTACTGGCAAGAGGAGGAACAAGGAATATTGTTGTTTTTCTCTACCTAACGTTAATCACATTCTATTTCACTTTGAGTAAAAAAAACTGTAGGAGCAGCTCTATCAACAAGATTTGGTATTTGTCTCAATGTCAGCTTTCAGTATACTGTATGTCTGTAACACAAGTGCAAATGCTACTTATTCGGACAAAAATGACACACATAAAAACATCACACACACACACACACATAAATACACAAGCAGAACACTCCTGGTGAAATTTTGAGGACGAATCCAGCTTTGATCCGCAATTTGGTTCTGTCAGCAGAATAGCAACACACCTTTCCACTCTGCCTGCTAAGTCCTACAGAGGCACAGGCATCCTGCATGGCTGCAACAAGATTATGGCTTTGGGAGAGAGAAATCACGCTTGTGTGAAATTACCCTAAGACATTCAATTCTAGAGGGACTATTCACGCGACGACTCTTCTGAAAAAAGAGTAGTAAAAAAAACATCCTCATTTATACAGTAAGGGAAAGTAATGAGTTTGTATTCAGTAAGTACTTTAGTATCCTCGCAAAAGATTCCTGTCATGGGAGAGATTTCAGATGTCAAATAAAATCTAATTAAATTTGATTAAATTTGATCACATTTTTTAAAATTTGGAAACCTGGGCCCAAAAAGACCTTGAAAAGACCTTGAAAGTACGGTTTACAGATTGCGTAATTACTTGAATGTGATGTGATGAAAACAGGTCAGAGGAGAGGAGCATCGTGGGTAGCATCGTGAGCACACCGACTGACCTTGGTCTCCTCTAATGGGCTGGAGCACCACTGTGAGCACCCTGGGATCCATGTGTATTTACTGTAGCTAGCGGAGAAAGCACTATTAGAAATATCACAATGCTCTGAAGTGATGACCTACACAGTGTTCCAATGAGCATCGTACCATAACCCATGTATTATGGAGGCAGAAGTCAAACTCATTAGCTGGTGTTTACACAGAGCCAACTTTGGATACATACACTATATATAAACAAAAGTGTGTGCACACCCCTTCAAATGAGTGGATTCGGCTAGTTCAGCTACACCTGTTCCTGGGGCTGTTTTCCATGGTTAGTGCTAGGTCCCTTAGTTCCAGTGAAGGGAAATCTTAACACTACAGCATACAATGACATTCTAGAACATTCTGTGCTTCCAACTTTGTGGCCACAGTTTGGGGAAGGTCTTTTCCTTATTCTTGACAAAAAAAAAAAGATAGAACCTTTATTTAACCAGGTAGGAAAGTTCTCATTTACAATTGCGACCTGGCCAAGATAAAACAACACAGAGTTACACATGGAGTAAAACAAACATACAATCAATAATACAGTAGAAAAATAAGTCGATATACAATGTGAGAAAATGAGGTGAGATAAGGGAGGTAAAGGCAAAAAGGCCATGGTGGCAAAGTAAATACAATATAGCAAGTAAAATACTGGAATGGTAGATTTGCAGTGGAAGAATGTGCAAAGTAGAGATAGAAATAATTGGGTGCAAAGGAGCAAAATAAATAAATACAGTAGGGGAAGAGGTAGTTGTTTGGGCTAAATTATAGATGGGCTATGTACAGGTGCAGTAATCTGTGAGCTGCTATGACAGTTGGTGCTTAAAGCTAGTGAGGGAGATAAGAGTTTCCAGTTTGAGATTTTTGTAGTTTGTTCCAGTCATTGGCAGCAGAGAACTGGAAGGAGAGGCGGCCAAAGGAGGAATTGGTTTTGGGGGTGACCAGAGAGATATACCTGCTGGAGCACGTGCTACAGGTGGGTGATGCTATGGTGACCAGCGAGCTGAGATAAGGGGGACTTTACCTAGCAGGGTCTTGTAAATGACCTGGAGCCAGTGGGTTTGGCGACGAGTATGAAGCGAGGGCCAGCCAACGAGAGTGTACAGGTCGCAGTGGTGGGTAGTATATGGGGCTTGATTGATAGGATGGTCAGTTTTTACGAGGGTATGTTTGGCAGCATGAGTGAAGGATGCTTTGTTGTGAAATAGGAAGCCAATTCTAGATTTAACTTTGGATTGGAGATGTTTGATGTGAGTCTGGAAGGAGAGTTTACAGTCTAACCAGACACATAGGTATTTGTAGTTGTCCACACAAGTCAAAACCGTCCAGAGTAGTGATGCTGGATGGGCGGGCAGGTGCAGGTAGCGACCGGTTGAAGAGCATTTATTTAGTTTTACTTGTATTTAAGAGCAGTTGGAGGCCACGGATGGAGAGTTGTATGGCATTGAAGCTCGTCTGGAGGTTTGTTAACACAGTGTCCAAAGAAGGGCCAGAAGTATACAGAATGGTGTCGTCTGCGTAGAGATGGATCAGGGACTCACCAGCAGCAAGAGCGACATCATTGATGTATACAGAGAAAGAGTCGGCCCAAGAATTGAACCCTGTGGCACCCCCACAGGCCCTCCGATTTGACATACTGAACTCTATCAGAGAAGTAGTTGGTGAACCAGGCGAGGCAATCATTTGAGAAACCAAGGCTATCGAGTCTGCCGAGAGGATGTGGTGATTGACAGAGTCGAAAGCCTTGGCCAGGTCAATGAATACGGCTGCACAGTATTGTTTCTTATCGATGGCGGTTAAGATATCATTTAGGAACTTGAGCGTGGCTGAGGTGCACCCATGACCAGCTCTGAAACCAGATTGCATAGCGGAGATGGTGCAGTGGGATTCGAAATGGTCGGTAATCTGTTTGTTGACTTGGCTTTCGAAGACCTTGGAAAGGCAGGGTAGGATAGATATAGGTCTGTAGCAGTTTGGGTCAAGAGTGTTCCCCCCTTTGAAGAGGGGGATGACCGCAGCTGCTTTCCAATCTTTGGGTATTTCAGACGACACGAACGAGAGGTTGAACAGGCTGGTATTAGGGGTTGCAACAATTTCGGCAGATAATTTTAGAAAGAAAGGTTCCAGATTGTCTAGCCCGGCTGATTTGTAGGGGTCCAGATTTTTCAGCTCTTTCAAGACATCAGCTGACTGGATTTGGGAGAAGAAGAAATGGGGAAGGCTTGGGCGAGTTGCTGTGGGGGTGCAGTGCTGTTGACCGGGATAGGGGTAGCCAGGTGGAAAGCATGGCCAGCAGTAGAAAAATGCTTATTGAAATTCTCAATTATAGTGGATTTATCGGTGGTGACAGAGTTTCCTATAAGTGCAGTGGGCAGCTGGGAGGAGGTGTTCTTATTCTCCATGGACTTTACAGTGTCCCAGAACTTTTTTGAGTTTGTGTTGCAGGAAGCAAATTTCTGCTTGAAAAAGCTAGCCTTGGCTTTTCTAACTGCCTGTGTATATTGGTTTCTAACTTCCCTGAAAAGTTGCATATCACGGGGGGCTGTTCGATGCTAATGCAGAACGCCATAGGATTTTGTTTTGGTTAAGGGCAGTCAGGTCTGGAGAGAACCAAGGGCTATATCTGTTCCTGGTTCTACATTTCTTGAATGGGGCATGCTTATTTAAGATGGTGAGGATTTTTAAAAATAACCATGGAATCCTCTACTGACGGGATGAGGTCAATATCCTTCCAGGATACCCGGGCCAGGTCGATTAGAAAGGCCTGCTCACTGATGTGTTTCAGGGAGCGTTTGACAGTGATGAGTGGAGGTCGTTTGACCGCTGACCCATTACGGATGCAGGCAATGAGGCAGTGATCGCTGAGATCTTGGTTGAAAACAGCAGAGGTGTATTTAGAGGGCAAGTTGGTTAGGATGATATCTATGAGGGTGCCCGTGTTTACGGCTTTGGGGTGGTACCTGGTACGTTCATTGATCATTTGTGTGAGATTGAGGGCATAAAGCTTAGACTGTATGATGGCTGGGGTGTTAAGCATGTTCCAGTTTAGGTCACCTAACAGCACGAGCTCTGAAGATAGATGGTGGGAAATCAGTTCACATATGGTGTCCAGAGCACAGCTGGGGGCAGAGGGTGATCTATAGCAGACGGCGGGGCTCCGCGTTGGCAGTATAACGGGTCCGGATAGGGGATTGTTGCCCAGGAGTGGCTGATGGAACTCTTCAGCTGGCTAGCTCCGGAATAATTTATGTTTGCTCCGGGACCGACGTAAGCCAATAGTCACTCGGATAGCAGCTAGCTAGCTTCAAGATCCAGGTGTAAATGTCCAGAGCTTGCGGTAGAAATCCGGAGATATGGAGAGAAATTAGGTCCGGTATGCTCCGGTCTGAGTCGCGTTGTACAAATCTGGCGATAGCTTGTCGAGCAACAGGACAGCTGATAACCACTAACTGTGGTTAGCTGAATACTAACGTTAGCCAGTAAACTGGCTAGCTTCTGGCTAGCTTCTGGCTAGCTTCTATTGTGGATTTCAGATATGAGGTGAATAATATTTATTTTTTTAATTGGTGAGTCGGGTTGCAGGAGAGTGTTTTGAAGTTGAGTTTTTAGAAAAGAAAATATATAAAAATATATGCGAAGAAAAGACAAAGGACGTCTGACTGCTATTCCATCTTGGTGAGAATGAAGTGCCCCTGTGCACAAAGTGAGGTCCATAGAGAAATGGTTTGTTCGAGATTGGTGTGGAAGAACTTGACTGGCCTGCACAGAGACCTGACCTCAACCCCATGAAAGAATTGGAACGCTGACTGAGAGCCAGGCCGAATTGCCCAACATCAGTGCCTAACCTCACTAATGCTCTTCTGGCTGAATGGAAGCAAGTTCCCGCAGCAATGTTCCATCAACTAGTGGAAAGCCTTACCAGAGGAGTGGAGGCTGTTATAGCAGCAAAGGGGGGACCAACTCCATATTAATGCCTATGATTTTGGAATGAGATGTTCGACGAGCAGGGGTCCATATACTTTTGATCGTCAAATCAAATCAAATGTTATTTGTCACATAAAAGAAACAAATCATTTTAAAAAACGGTTTTACCGTGTGGTAGCAGAGAGAACAGTCTAAGACTAGACTTGGCGCTCCGGTACCGCTTGCTGTGCGGTAGCAGAGAGAACAGTCTATGACTAGCCTTGGCGCTCCGGTATCGCTTGCTGTGCGGTAGCAGAGAGAACAGTCTATGACTAGACTTGGCGCTCCGGTACCGCTTGCTGTGCGGTAGCAGAGAGAACAGTCTATGACTAGACTTGGAGCTCCGGTACCGCTTGCGGTGCGGTAGCAGAGAGAACAGTCTATGACTAGACTTGGCGCTCCGGTACCGCTTGCTGTGCGGTAGCAGCGAGAACAGTCTATGACTAGACTGCTTTTTAGGCATGTTAGAGTATGAGCATGATGTACATTAACCCTGGGTATTCATCTGGATGTAGGTTCAAAGGAAAGTAATGACCTGTTCAGGTCTCAGGGGCAGCGACCCAAATGTGGGTGTAATAAGACCTCAATAAGAGACTACTTACCTGGCAAATTCCAGTACTCAGAAAACTGTTTAGTCAGATATTTGAGTGCTGAGCAAGAAGAAACCACCCCGGGGCCCCTTACCACTGGGCAAAGACATCAATTCAACTTCTATTCCACGTTGGTTCAAGTCATTTCGTTGAAATTACATGGAAACAACATTGATTCAACCAGTGTGTGCCCAGTGGGTTAGGACTGGGGGTCAACATCAACCTAGCTTTAGGTTGTGAAATGATCCAAATTGATCTGAACCCGAGGTACTAGCTAGGAGACTGGGCAGGGTGATCATGGGTGTGTACCCAAACTAATACTGACAGGTTGATTAAAGGAGCCTACGGAGAACAGCAGACGAGGTCCAGCTCCAGGGCTTTTGTCTGTTATACTGGCCGTCCCTTCCAATCTCTTTCTCTCTGAGATTGTCCCTGGCTGGCCGTCTCCTCCCCTCTCTCTCCCTCTCCTCTCTCAGGTCTTCCCTGGCTAGCTGTCCCCTCCGCTCTCCCCTCTCTCTGAGGTCTTCCCTGGCTGGGAGTCCTCTTACCCTCTCTCTCTCTCTCTCTCTCTCTCTCTCCCCATCCATTTCTCTCTGGCCGTCCCATCCATCTATCTCTCTCTCTCTCTCTCTCCATCCATTACTCTCTCTCTCTCTCTCTCTCTCTCTCTCTCTCTCTCTCTCTCTCTCTCTCTCTCTCTCTCTCTCTCTCTCTCTCTCTCTCTCTCTCCTCTCTCTCTCTCTCTCCCCCCATCCATTCTCTCCCCTCTCCATCCTCTGCTCCTCCCCATTCTCTGTCTCCTCTCTTTCTCTCTGAGGTCTTCCCCTCTCTCTGGATCTTCCCTGGCCGTCCCCACTCCCTCTCTCTCTGAGATCTTCCCTGGCTGGCCCCCTCCCCTTCTCTCTCTGTCCCCTCCCCCTCGCCTCTCTCTCTGAGATCTTCCCTGGCTGGCCGTCCCCTCCCCCTTCTGGCTGGTCATCTGAGATCTTCTCAGGCCGTCCCCTCTCCTCCCTCTCTCTCTCTCTCTCTCTGCCCCTCTCTCTCTCTGTCCCCTTCTCCTCGCCTCTCTCTCTCTGAGATCTTCCCTGGCTCTCTCTCTCTCTCTCTCTCTCTCTCTCTCTCTCTGCCCCTCTCTCTCTCTGCCGTCCCCTCTCTCTCTCTGATATCTTCTTTGGCTGGTCATCCCCTCCCCCTTCTCTCTCTGAGATCTTCTCTGGCTGGCCGTCCCCTCTCCTCTCTCTCTCTCTCTCTCTCTCTCTCTCATCTTCCCTGGCTGGCCGTCCTCTCTCTCTCTCTCATCTTCCCTGGCTGGCCGTCCTCGCTCTCTCTCTCATCTTCCCTGGCTGGCCGTCCCCTCTCCTCCCTCTCTCTCTGAGATCTTCCCAGGCCGGCTGTCCCCTCCCTTCCCCCCTCTCTCTCTGAGATCTTCCCTGGCTGTCCCCTCTCCTCCCTTCCCTTCCTAGGCTGTCCCCTCCCTTCCCCCCTCTCTCTCTGAGATCTTCCCTGGCTGGCTGTCCCCTCCCCTCTCTCTCTCTCTGAGATCTTCCCTGGCCGGCCGCCCCTTTGAACAGACTGCACGCCACAACTGAACTCCGTCTGCCGTATGTAGAGGAAAGCGAGCTCAACAGACTGGAAAACTGCAAATGATTTTTGGCAGGGAAATGAAGTGTGAGCTACAGAATGGTGTAAACATTGCTATTAGTCACCTTTTAAGTTCCACTCCATTGAACACGTGACGGAGTCATATTGCACATTTTCAAAGCAGATCAAAGCATTTTCAGTCACAGATGTTTACTTCTCATTGTCCATATGAGTTGACACTATGACACGATGTGAAACATCATTACAGTTATAAGTTAAATCTAACAATAAGCATTTCATAAAATACACAAGTACTGAAAAATGAGTGGGTATTGAATAGTGGGTATTTAAAAAAAAATGCACAAATAGTTTTAATTACACCTTTATTAAATAGTTGCTTCCCAAGCTATTAACCTCTTCAACCTATGGGGGCGCTGTGTCATCATTGAATAAAAAGACGTGCCCGTTTTAATGAATTGTAATGTTTGATGGTGCATAACTGACACAAAGTGTGCACTTCACAGGACAACCCTGCTGACGGGCTTATCCTCACTTATCCTCACTTATCCTCACTTATCCTCACTTATCCTCACCATCCTTTGTCTGTCATCAAGACAAAGGGTGGGCTACTTTGAAGAATTTAAAATCTAAAATATATTTTTGATTTGTTTAACACTTTTTTTGGTTACTACATGATTCCATATGTGTTATTTCATAGTTTTGATGACTTCACTGTTATTCTACAATGTAGAAAATCTTTTTTTTTTTTTATAAAGAAAAGCCCTTGAATAAGTAGGTGTGTCCAAACTTTTTACTGGTACTGTGGAAGTAGCTTAGTGCCCCAAAAAATGAGGTTAATTAATTAATTAAATGAATTAATTAATTAGTGGTAAATATGTTGTTGTTTTTCACAAAAATCCTGATCTTTCTTATCCCACAGATATCGGACAGATACTTTCAAACAAACGTCCTTTTGACTTCTGTTTTTCCAATGTATGAATCTGTTATTCAATTAGTTTCTATGAGCTAATAGCAGTAAGGCCATATTCAATATTTCATCAATTGATTGGGCGTCAGGGTAGCCTAGTGGTTAGAGCGTTGGACTAGTAACCGGAAGGTTGCAAGTTCCAACCCCCGAGCTGACAAGGTACAAATCTGTCGTTCTGCCCCTGAACAGGCAGTTAACCCACTGTTCCTAGGCCGTCATTGAAAATAAGAATTTGTTCTTAACAAACTTGCCTAGTTAAATAAAGGTAAAAAAAATATTGAAACATTTTTATATCTAAATTCTTCCTAAAATTCTAAATCAAATAACTAAATGATCCTTTGCATGGCCATCTTAAACTCTCAGCTGGAGACCTCCAACACATTATTAAATGTCATATTACAAATTATTCATCACATTATTTTATGAATTATTAATACATTTGCAACCACAGCATAAGCCTGGAATGGAGAGCTGTGAGGTTGACTCTAGGTGTGTTTACATATCCACTTCCTATAACATTTTATGGGTCATGGCAAATTTGTCAAATATTTTGAATAATTTTTTTGTTTTTGTACACTCCCTTTGCTAAAGAGCTCAGCATGCATTTTTGTATCGAGGCCATCGGTTGAATATATCTGGAAATGGGTTATTATTGCTGGTGTGTATAAGGAACGTCTCTGTGCTGTTGCTCAGAGTGAAGCTTCCTGAAGAAGAGAAGGCTCTGTGCTGTTGCTCAGAGTGAAGCTTCCTGAAGAAGAGAAGGCTCTGTGCTGTTGCTCAGAGTGAAGCTTCCTGAAGAAGAGAAGGCTCTGTGCTGTTGCTCAGAGTGAAGCTTCCTGAAGAAGAGAAGGCTCTGTGCTGTTGCTCAGAGTGAAGCTTCCTGAAGAAGAGAAGGCTCTGTGCTGTTGCTCAGAGTGAAGCTTCCTGAAGAAGAGAAGGCTCTGTGCTGTTGCTCAGAGTGAAGGTTCCTGAAGAAGAGAAGGCTCTGTGCTGTTGCTCAGAGTGAAGCTTCCTGAAGAAGAGAAGGCTCTGTGCTGTTGCTCAGAGTGAAGCTTCCTGAAGAAGAGAAGGCTCTGTGCTGTTGCTCAGAGTGAAGCTTCCTGAAGAAGAGAAGGCTCTGTGCTGTTGCTCAGAGTGAAGCTTCCTGAAGAAGAGAAGGCTCGGTGGTTTGATGAGTGATTTACTGATGGTGCAGAAGAGAACAAGGATTGTCTGAGGAACCCAGGGGAGGATTGGCCATCTGGCAATTCTGACAAATGCCAAACAGTCTGAAGCATTTATTTGTTGAGTGGTCTGAGGCTCTAGAGCTTGAGGTAGTCACCTCATACAAGTACTTGGGAGTATGGCTAGATGGTACACTGTCCTTCTCTCAGCACATATCAAAGCTGCAGGCTAAAATTAAATCTAGACTTGGTTTCCTCTATCTTAAATTGCTCCTCTTTTACCCCAGCTGACAAACTAACCCTGATTCAGATGACCATCCTACCCCATGCTAGATTACGGAGACATAATTTATAGATCGGCAGGTAAGGGTGCTCTCGATCAGCTAGATGTTCTTTACCATTCGGCCATCAGATTTGCCACCAATGCTCCTTATAGGACACATCACTGTACTCTATACTCTGTAAACTGGTCATCTCTGTATACCCTTCGCAAGACCCACTGGTTGATTCTTATTTATAAAACCCTCTTAAGCCTCACTTCCCCCTATCTGAGATATCTACTGCAGCCCTCATCCTCCACAGACAACACCTGTTCTGCCAGTCACATTCTGTTAAAGGTCCCCAAAGCACACACATCCCTGGGTTGCTCCTCTTTTCAGTTCAGCTAGCGCCTGGAACAAGCTGCAACAACACTCAAACTGGACAGTTTTATCTCTATCTCTTCATTCAAAGACTCAATCTTGGACACTCTTACTGACAGTTGTGGCTGCTTTGTGTGATGTATTGTCTCTACCTTGCCCGTTGTGCTGTTGTCTGTGTCCAATAATGTTTGTACCATGTTTGGTGCTGCTACCATGTTGTGTTGCTATCATGCTGTGCTGTCATGTGTTGCTATGATTTTGTCTTAGGTCTCTCTTTATGTAGTGTTGTGTTGTCTCTCTTGTCGTGATATGTGTTTTGTCCTATATTTATATTTTATTTATTTTTTCCTTTTTAATCCCAGCCCCCGTCCCCACAGGATGCCTTTTGCCTTTTGATAGGCCGTCATTGTAAATTATAATTTGTTCTTAACCTACTTGCCTAGTTAAATAAAGATTAGATAAAAAATAAAGACAGACACACATTTTTTATTTATATATATAAAGAGAAACAGGTGACACGGCCCACGGGCATGTTAAGTTTCATTTGATCATTTTTGCCCAACTTCTCATATTAATCTATAATGAGACTTTGGTTGGTCAGTGGGCATTGGTCAGACCCCCTAGCAAGATGGGCAGGCCCTGTTATCTGTTTGGCTTAGTTGTGGTCATGCAAACTCACATTCAAAGTGCAACGTGACATCAGCAAAGAGACCTGCTCCCACTCAGAAAGGGTGCCTGTTATTAATGCAGAAAAAGTACATTCTATATTGTCACCTCACTCGCAACGTCCTTTTTCTTTGGGCAGCTAAAACTACGATTTGGTCAAACAGTAAAGTGCATTATACTTATGATTCCTGTAATGAAAGTTTCTACCTAGTCTCCTAGTCCCTGCCGCTGAAACAAATCCCCACAGCATGATGCTGCCATCACCATACTTCACCGTAGGGATGGCGCCAGGTTTCCTCCAGACGTGACGCTTGGCATTCAGGCCAAAGAGTTCAGTCTTTGTTTCATCAGAACAGAGAATCTTGTTTCTCATGATCTGAGAGTCTTTAGGTGCCTTTTGGCAAACTCCAAGCAGGTTTTCGTGCCTTTCGCTAAAGAGTGGCTTCCATCTGACCACTCTACCATAAAGACCTGATTGGTGGAGTGCTGCAGAGATGGTTATACTTCTGGAAGGTTCTCCCATCTCCACAGAGGAACTCTAGAGCTCTGTCAGAGTGACCATCGGGTTCTTGGTCACTTCCCTTACCAAGACCCTTCTCCCCCGAATGCTCAGTTTGGCCGGGTGGCCACAGCTCTAGGAAGAGTCTTGGTGGTTCCAAACTTCTTCCATTTAATGATGATGGAGTCCACTGGGTCCTTGGGGACCTTCAATGCTGCAGACATTTTTTGGTACCCTTCCCCAGATCTGTGCCTCGACACAATCTTGTCTCTGAGCTCTACAGACAATTCCTTCGACCTCATGGCTTGGTTTTTGCTCTTACTTGCACTGTCAGCTGTGGGACCTTATATTGACAGGTGTGTGCCTTTCTAAATCACATCCAATCAATTGAATTTACACACAGGTGGACTCCAATCAAGTTTTAGAAACATCTCAAGGAAGATCAATGGAAACAGGATGCACCTGAGCTCAATTTCAAGTCTCATAGCAAAGGGTCTGAATACCTATGTAAATAAGGTATTCCTGTTTTCAATATTTAATACCTTGCAAAAGTTTCTAAAACCTGTTTTTGCTTTGTCATTATGCTGTAAGGTAACAAAATGGGGCGGCAGGGTAGACTAGTGGTTGCAAGTTCAAATCCCTGTTCTGCCCCTGAACAAGGCTGTTAACCCACTGTTCCTAGGCCGTCATTGAACTTAACTGACTGCCTAGTTAAATAAAGGTTAATACATTTTTTTTAGAATAGTCAAGGGGTCTGAATTCTTTCCGATAGCACAGAATATCCTAAGTCTTTAGCTTGCCGTTTATAAGGCTACTTAATAGGCTACCTATTTCCCTGAACAGTGGTGTTTTTACATATTGTATTTGTTTTAAACATGAGCTGGTTAAAAAAGAGGACGAGGACCATGTCTCACCAGTCACTGGTACAGTGAAGTGGGCCATAGTGTGGATAAAATGTCAGGGCCAAATTCTTGTCCCAGTCCGCCCCTATCTGAATCACCCTCCTCTCTACTTTCAAGGTCCCCCTCTTGTGCTGCAGCTAACCATCCCCATATTTCAGCCTCGCTTTATTCTCTGCAAAATGGCTGACATGGGGAGGAACTTCAGAGTCAGCACTACAGCTTTTGGTTATAATAGGCAAAGGAAGCAGTTCAAAAGCTACCACTACAGAATATTCCTGTTGTTTGTCTAGTCACACACACACACATGCGTGTACACGCGTACACAAAAACACACGCATATGCGTGTACACGCATACACACTAAAAATGTTTTTCCCACCTGCTCTTGTTTTCTTCTGTGATCCATCACTGAAACTAGCTTCCATTGAATTACAGTCATTTAGTTTTTATATGACTGATATCTTAACTCCAGCATAAAACTGCTGAATCCATTAGCGTATTAATTAGGCCATTCCCACTGGACGCAGACAGTCAATTCACGTCTATTCCATATTGGTTCAACATCATTTCATTGAAATGACGTGGAAACAACGTTGATACAATCAGTGTGTGACCAGTAGGTCCATGATGGTGCGATGAACTCTGGGGCAAAAACAGTACACTGTGTAAATAGGCAGAAACTGCCGCTCCAATAGAAATACCTCATCACACTTGTAGGTGATGTCATGGAGACGATGGCTAATCAAAAGCTAAAGCAAGGTGGATGGGTGGGTGTACAGTATAACATGAACGTCTAGCAACCGTAAGGTTGTGTGTTTGAATCTCATCACGGGGACAACTTTAGCATTTTATCAATTTTGCAACTACATTACATTACATTTAAGTCATTTAGCAGACGCTCTTATCTACTTACCACTTTTTAGCCACTTTGCAACTACTTAGCATGTTAGCTAACCATTCCCCTGAACCTAACCTTAACCCCTTAACCCTAGTCTAGCTAACGTTACCCGCCTAGCTAATGTTAGCATTAGCGTCCTAGCTCAAATCAAATCAAATCAAATTTATTTATATAGCCCTTCGTACATCAGCTGATATCTCAAAGTGCTGTACAGAAACCCAGCTTAAAACCCCAAACAGCAAGCAATGCAGGTGCAGAAGCACGTAAAACATACATTCCCCACATTAATGACCAACATCGATGTTATGATCGTCTTCTAAGATCTTCTTAGATGACTTATACACATTAAACAGGCTTCATCACGAATGCTTTGATCAAAGCCCTTTGATTATTTTTATCACACATACCAAATCCCTTGGACAACATAATTCACATTTCAATCAGGCCACTACACCTTGGTGGAAGACAGGCATAAATCCAAATAGAAAATGTACCTCTGAGCATGGTGGGTGTGATCTTTTAAGTCAACTCAATCAACTTTACTTCAAATGAAACTGGGCAGACGTGATAACATCTAATGACTTAACACTACAAAATGCCCTAGAATGCCCCAGTCATTCGCCTAAATAATGAACAAAAGTACATATTATGAAATTATTCTTAATTGCTAACTGCTAATACATGTCTTCCATTTAGCCCCAAGAGGTTCTGAAGTATTAGACTACAGATTTAGGATCTTAATTTGATCACCCTGCTGCAGGAAAACGTTCCTGGATTGCAAATGTAAAACTTGTCATGTATGAGGTTTATAAAGGATTATGAAGTTTGTAATTTCCACTTTGACTAGATGTTTCTAGTATCAACCCTTGTAAGTTAATGTTAGTTAATTATAATCCAAATAATAATGACCATTTACTGTTGCTGCAAGATTATATTCATGCTGAAACAAACTGGTTCAAATTAGGACCCTACATCCGTACCTTGTGCACGACTTCTGCCCTGACTGAGCGAATGAACCACTAAGTGGACCAGGGGACAAAGGCTCAAGATTACGTGGATGTTGTGGATTGGCAACCACAACCTCAATCCGAAGTCATAGGGTTCAAAGTGGGATTGTGATACCGGGACATGGGGATTGGATGACAAAGTGGGATTGTGATACCGGGCCATGGGGATTGGATGAGAAAGTGGGATTGTGATACCGGGCCATGGGGATTGGATGAGAAAGTGGAGTGGAAAAGGCGACTGAGGATTGACACGGATGTTGAAGACAGAGAGAGGCTCTCTGGACATTGGCATTCTAGTAAATTGCATGGCGACACAATACAATGACAATGCTTTAAATCCAGCAGAAGTATTGACGTACGAGGGACCCGGAAGTCAAAAGAAAGTCGTTTAGGGAGATTTCAAACAGTTGAGCTGGCAAGGCTATAGTTTCCATGAGAAACAGCATCGATATCTGTCTCCCCGTACATTAACAGCAACAAATTGGAGTTCTTAACATATCATGCATATTGCAAATGTGTACCATATCATATGAAATGGAGGGAGACAGATTGACTTTATTATGCTACATCTACCCTCTAGTCCTGACTGCTTGCCAAGCATCTCAGAGAAAATACAAAGCTGAGGTGTCCTTACCTGCCGCCTGTTGCGTTTGCAAAACTGCAGGTTCTGATCTGATTGTATGGGCTTCATTAGCAAGTCATCACAGCAGCAGCTGTCTGTCATGATGTCTTTATCTCATTTTGATCCTCCTCCTCCTCCTCCGCCTCCTCTACCTCTACACACGGCAGTTTTTCTGTGTGTCACATAGCCCAGGGTGCACCATGTTTATGCTCCAACGCGGCACAGTCTGTTTGTAGTGCTATAAAGCTGAGAGTCATTACACACACACACACCCCCCCTCGCCCCCCTCACCCCAGAGAAACTATAAAATAGCTTCAAAGAGTTCCGCAGTTGCCATGACAACCTAAATAAAAGGAATTATATATGATTTAAGGACCCCCAAAAAAGCAGATGAGCTGTAATTTCAAAGTAACCCATGGAGTCCTATCTATGCCAGGAGTTAATGTAATCTTGGTTTAGAATTCAACACAAGTGGTTTTTTGTTGGTTTTTTTTACCCGCAAATCAGCTTTTACTTAATCAGGTTCCCTCTTATTATGGGGGAGGCCATGAATCATAGCCTTCCTTCTCATGGACATAGAATCAAAATATAGATTAACAAAGAGACCGAGAATGGTTTTCCATGGCAGCACAACAGCTGTGACATCTATTGGTGGAACCTTCATTAGTGAAAGTGTTCACATTACTGCAATATAATGACTGACTCATACTGCCATCACAATCACTTTCATTGTATGAAGGAATAACTCTAAATAGCAGATTGAATGTTGCATATTTCCTACAGGCAAAGAAATACTAGAAGAAATATCAGAAAGCACGTTGCACCTGAGAACCCAAGGTCTGCCACTCATTGGCTGACTCAGTGATATTGTCTCATGAGGTGACTTGCTGTGCTCATCTACTTCCTCTCTGCCATGACGGTGACAAAGCCATCCCAGTCTTCTTCAATCAGCAGAGTAATTTGACATCTCTACACTTCACCGGTAAGGACACTGTCTTCCCCTCAGGCAGTAACAAGGAGGATGGAGGTCATAATGTTCTGGGGCGTGTACATTAAGTAGTTCAAGGGAAATGTCACTTTAAAAAAATTATTTAACCTTTTGTTTAACAAGGCAAGTCAGTTAAAGAACAAATTCATATTTACAATGACGGCCTATATCGGCCAAACCCAGACGACCCTGAGCCAATTGTGCGCCGCCCTATGGGACTCCCAATCACGGCCGGTTGTGACACAGCCTGGATGAACATGCACAGGAAGAAGTTTTATTGTCTTCAGACCCCTAGACTTTTTCCACATTTTGATACGTTACAGGCTTAATTTAAAATGGATAAAATCGTATTTTTCCCTCATCCATCTAAACACAATACCCCATAATGACATCACAATACCCCATAATGACATCACAATACCCCATAATGACATCACAATGCCCCATAATGACATCACAATACCCCATAATGACATCACAATACCCCATAATGACATCACAATACCCCATAATGACATCACAATACCCCATAATGACATCACAATACCCCATAATCAAAGGCAAAAACAGGTTTTTATGTTAACAAATGTATAAAAATAAAAACACTGAAATATCACTTTTACATAAGTATTCAGACCCTTTACTCAGTAATTTGTTGAAGCATCTTTGGCAGCAATTACAGCCTCGAGTCTTCTTGGGTATGACGCTACGTGCTTGGCACACCTGTATTTGGGGAGTTTCTCCCATTCTCCTTTTCAGATCCTCTCAAGCTCTGTCCGGTTGGATGGGGAGCATCATTGCAAAGCTATTTTCAGGTCTCTCTAGAGATGTTCAATCGGGTTCAAGTCCGGGCTCTGGCTGGGCCTCTCAAGGACATTCAGAATCTTGTCCCAAAGCCACTCGTGCGTTGTTTTGGCTGTGTGCTTAGGATCACGTCCTGTTGGAAGGTGAACCTTCACCCCAGTCTGAGAGCCTGAGTGCTCTGGAGTAGGTTTTAATCAAGGATCTCTCTGTACTTTGCTCCGTTCATCTTTCCCTTGATCCTGACTAGTCTCCCAGTCCCTGCCGCTGAAAAGCATCCCCACAGCATGATGCTGCCACCACCATACTTCACTGTAGGGATGGTGCCAGGTTTTCTGCAGACGTGACGCTTGGCATTCAGGCCAAAGAGTTCAATCTTGGATTCATCAGACCAGAGAATCGTGGTCTGAGAGTCCTTTTGGCAAACTGAGGAATGGCTTCTGTCTGGCCACACTACCATACAGGGCTAATTGGTGGAGTGCTGCAGAGGTGGTTGTCCTTCTGGAAGATTCTCCCATCTTCACAGAGGAACTCTGGAGCTCTGTTAGAGTGACCATCGGGTTCTTGGGCACCTCCCTGACCAAGGCCCTTCTCCCCCGATTGCTCAGTTTGGACAGGTGGCCAGCTTTAGGAAGAGTCTTGGTGGTTCCAAACTTCTTCCATTTAAGAATGATGGAGGCCAATGGTTCTTGGGGACCTTAAATGCAGCAGAATGATGGAGGCCAATGGTTCTTGGGGACCTTCAATGCAGCAGAATGATGGAGGCCAATGGTTCTTGGGGACCGTCAATGCAGCAGAATGATGGAGGCCAATGGTTCTTGGGGACCTTCAATGCAGCAGAATGATGGAGGCCAATGGTTCTTGGGGACCTTCAATGCTGCAGAATGATGGAGAACACTGTGTTCTTGGGGACCTTCAATGCAGCAGAATGATGGAGGCCAATGGTTCTTGGGGACCTTCAATGCAGCAGAATGATGGAGGCCAATGGTTCTTGATACATGTGATACTTTTTTATTTTATAAATTTGCAAACAATTTTGAAAACATGTTTTCGCTTTCTCACTATAGGGTATTGTGTGTAGATTGATGAGGAAAACATTTAATTTAATACATTTTAGAATAAGGCTGTAACGTAACCAAATGTGGAAAAAGTGAAGGGTTCTGAATACTGTCAGAATGCACTGTATGTACTGGAGTGATAGAGGTAGATATGTACTGTAGTGACATGTATGTACTGTAGTGATAGAGATATGTATGTACTGTAGTGATCGAGAGAAGTATGTACTGTAATGATAGAGAGAGGTATGTGCTGGAGTGATAGAGATAGGTATGTACTGTAATGACATGTATGTACTGTAGGGATAGAGGTAGATATGTACTGTAGTGACATGTATGTACTGTAGTGATAGAGAGAGGTTTGTACTGTAGTGATAGGTATGTACTGTAGTGATAGAGATATGTATGTACTGTAGTGATAGAGAGAGGTATGTACAGTAGGGATAGAGATAGGTATGTACTGTAGTGATAGAGATATGTATGTACTATAGTGATAGAGAAAGGTATGTACTGTAGTGATAGAGATATGTATGTACTGGAGTGATAGAGGTAGATATGTACTGTAGTGATAGAGATAGGTATGTACTGTAGTGATAGAGATATGTATGTACTGTAGTGTTAGAGAGATGTATGTACTGTAGTGATAGAGAGAGGTATGTACTGTAGTGATAGAGAAAGGTATTTACTGTAGTGATAGAGCGAGGTATGTACTGTAGTGATAGAGAGAGGTATGTACTGGAGTGATAGAGGTAGGTATGTACTGGAGTGATTGAGATAGGTATGTACTGGAGTGATAGAGATAGGTATGTACTGGAGTGATAGAGATAGGTATGTACTGCAGTGATTGAGATAGGTATGTACTGGAGTGATAGAGGTAGGTATGTACTGGAGTGATAGAGATAGGTATGTACTGTAGTGATAGAGATATGTAAGTACTGTAGTGATAGAGAGAGGTATGTACTGTAGTGATAGAGATATGTATTTACTGTAGTGATAGAGATAGGTATGTACTGGAGTGATAGAGATAGGTATGTACTGGAGTGATAGAGGTAGGTTTATACTCATGTAAACAGAAAGTGGCTGGTAGCAGGATAAATACTAAAGGTACTAATAATCACTATAATCACTATAGTAGCAGTGTATGTTGTGAGTGGGTGTGTGTGTGTGTGTGTGTGTGTGTGTGTGTGTGTGTGTGTGTGTGTGTGTGTGTGTGTGTGTGTGTGTGTGTGTGTGTGTGTGTGTGTGTGTGTGTGTGTGTGTGTGTGTGTGCCTTAGTGGGTAGAAACCTGAGGAAGAGCATAGAGTCAGTTCAGGTAGTCAGTTCAGGTAGTCAGTTCAGGTAGTCAGTTCAGCTGGTCAGTTCAGGTAGTCAGTTCAGGTAGTCAGTTCATCTGGTCAGTTCAGGTAGTCAGTTCAGCTGGTCAGTTCAGGTAGTCAGTTCAGCTGGTCAGTTCAGGTGGTCAGTTCAGCTGGTCAGTTCAGGTAGTCAGTTCAGCTGGTCAGTTCAGGTAGTCAGTTCAGCTGGTCAGTTCAGCTGGTCAGTTCAGGTAGTCAGTTCATAGAGTCAGTTCAGGTAGTCAGTTCAGCTGGTCAGTTCAGCTGGTCAGTTCAGCTGGTCAGTTCAGGTAGTCAGTGCATAGAGTCAGTTCAGGTAGTCAGTTCAGCTGGTCAGTTCAGCTGGTCAGTTCAGGTAGTCAGTGCATAGAGTCAGTTCAGGTAGTCAGTTCAGGTAGTCAGTTCAGGTAGTCAGTTCATAGAGTCAGTTCATAGAGTCAGTTCAGGTAGTCAGTTCAGCTGGTCAGTTCAGGTAGTCAGTTCAGCTGGTCAGTTCAGGTAGTCAGTTCATAGATTCAGTTCAGGTAGTCAGTTCATAGAGTCAGTTCAGGTAGTCAGTTCAGCTGGTCAGTTCAGGTAGTCAGTTCATAGATTCAGTTCAGGTAGTCAGTTCATAGAGTCAGTTCAGGTAGTCAGTTCAGCTGGTCAGTTCAGGTAGTCAGTTCATAGATTCAGTTCAGGTAGTCAGTTCATAGAGTCAGTTCAGGTAGTCAGTTCAGGTAGTCAGATAGGCCCAGGGACATGTACTAGTCTGTGGCGACCTAAATGCCAGAACCGGACAAGAACCTGACACCCTCAGCACACAGGGTGACAAACATCTGCCTGTAGGTGACAGCATTCCCTTCCACATATGCCCCCCTAGGCACAACTATGACAACATAACCAACAAAAACGGGTCACAACTCCTGCAGCTCTGTCGCACGCTGGGTATGTACAAAGTCAACGGTAGGCTTCGAGGGGACTCCTATGGTAGGTACACCTATAGCTCATCTCTTGGCAGTAGTACTGTAGACTACTTTATCACTGACCTCAACCCAGAATCTCTCAGAGCGTTCACAGTCAGTCCACTAACACCCCTATCAGACCACAGCAAAATCACAGTCTACTTAAACAGAGCAATACTCAATCATGAGGCATCAAAGCCAAAGGAACTGAGTAACATTAAGAAATGCTATAGATGGAAGGAATGCAGTTTGGAAACCTACCAAAAAACAATTAGGCAACAACAAATTCAATCCCTTTTAGACAATTTCCTGGGTAAAACGTTCCACTGTAATAGTGAAGGTGTAAACTTGGCAGTAGAAAATCTTAACAGTATATTTGACCTCTCAGCTTCCCTATCAAATCTAAAAATCTCAAATAGAAAACCGAAGAAAATTAACAATAATGACAAATGGTTTGATGAAGAATGCAAACATCTAAGAAAGAAATTGAGAAACCTGTCCAACCAAAAACATAGAGACCCGGAAAACCTGAGTCTACGCCTTCACTATGGTGAATCACTAAAACAATACAGAAATACACTACGGAAAAAGAAGGAACAGCATGTCAGAAATCAGCTCAATGCAATTGAAGAATCCATAGACTCTAACCACTTCTGGGAAAATTGGAAAACACTAAACAAACAACAACACGAAGAATTATCTATCCAAAATGGAGATGTATGGGTAAACCACTTCTCCAATCTTTTTGGTTCTATAACAAAGAATAAAGAGCAAAAACATATACATGATCAAATACAGATCTTAGAATCAACTATTAAAGACTACCAGAACCCAATGGATTCTCCAATTACATTGAATGAGTTACAGGACAAAATAAAAACCCTCCAACCCAAAAAGGCCTGTGGTGTCGATGGTATCCTCAATGAAATGATCAAATATACAGACAACAAATTCCAATTGGCTATACTAAAACTCTTTAACATCATACTTAGCTCTGGCATCTTCCCCAATATTTGGAACCAAGGACTGATCACCCCAATCCACAAAAGTGGAGACAAATTTGACCCCAATAACTACCGTGGAATATGTGTCAACAGTAACCTTGGGAAAATCCTCTGCATTATTATTAACAGCAGACTCGTACATTTCCTCAATGAAAACAATGTACTGAGCAAATGGCAAATTGGCTTTTTACCAAATTACCGTACAACAGACCATGTATTCACCCGGCACACCCTAATTGACAACCAAACAAACCAAAACAAAGGCAAAGTCTTCTCATGCTTTGTTGATTTCAAAAAACCCTTCGACTCAATCTGGCATGAGGGTCTGCTATACAAACTGATGGAAAGTGGTGTAGGGGGTAAAACATATGACATTATAAAATCCATGTACACAAACAACAAGTGTGCGGTTAAAATTGGCAAAAAACACACACATTTCTTCACACAGGGTCGTGGGGTTAGACAGGGATGCAGCTTAAGCCCCACCCTCTTCAACATATATATCAACGAATTGGCGCGGGCACTAGAAAAGTCTGCAGCACCCGGCCTCCCCCTGCTAGAATCCAAAGTCAAATGTCTGCTGTTTGCTGATGATCTGGTGCTTCTGTCACCAACCAAGGAGGGCCTACAGCAGCACCTAGATCTTATGCACAGATTCTGTCAGACCTGGGCCCTGACAGTAAATCTCAGTAAGACCAAAATAATGGTGTTCCAAAAAAGGTCCAGTCACCAGGACCACAAATACAAATTCCATCTAGACACTGTTGCCCTAGAGCACACAAAAAACTATACATACCTTGGCCTAAACATCAGCGCCACAGGTAACGTCCACAAAGCTGTGAACGATCTGAGAGACAAGGCAAGAAGGGCATTCTATGCCATCAAAAGAAACATAAATTTCAACATACCAATTAGGATTTGGCTAAAAATACTTGAATCAGTCATAGAGCCCATTGCCCTTTATGGTTGTGAGGTCTGGGGTCCGCTCACCAACCAAGACTTCACAAAATGGGACAAACACCAAATTGAGACTCTGCACGCAGAATTCTGCAAAAATATCATCCGTGTACAACGTAAAACACCAAATAATACATGCAGAGCAGAATTAGGCCGATACCCACTAATTATCAAAATCCAGAAAAGAGCCATTAAATTCTACAACCACCTAAAAGGAAGCGATTCACAAACCTTCCATAACAAAGCCATCACCTACAGAGAGATGAACCTGGAGAAGAGTCCCCTAAGCAAGCTGGTCCTGGGGCTCTGTTCACAAACACAAACACACCCTACAGAGCCCCAGGACAACAGCACAATTAGACCCAACCAAATAATGAGAAAACAAAAAGATAATTACTTAACACATTGAAAAGAATTAACAAAAAAACAGAGCAAACTAGAATGCTATTTGGCCCTACACAGAGAGTACACAGCGGCAGAATACCTGACCACTGTGACTGACCCAAACTTAAGGAAAGTTTTGACTATGTACAGACTCAGTGAGCATCGCCTTGCTATTGAGAAAGGCCGCCGTAGGCAGACATGGCTCTCAAGAGAAGACACGCTATGTGCTCACTGCCCACAAAATGAGGTGGAAACTGAGCTGCACTTCCTAACCTCCTGCCCAATGTATGACCATATTAGAGATACATATTTCCCCCAGATCACACAGATCCACAAAGAATTCGAAAACAAATCCAATTTTGAAAAACTCCCATATCTACTGGGTGAAATTCCACAGTGTGCCATCACAGCAGCAAGATTTGTGACCTGTTGCCACGAGAAAAGGGCAACCAGTGAAGAACAAACACCATTGTAAATACAACCCATATTTATGCTTATTTATTTTCCCTTGTGTACTTTAACCATTTGTACATTGTATATATATATATATATAATATGACATTTGTAATGTCTTTACTGTTTTGAAACATCTGTATGTGTAATGTTTACTGTTAATTTTTGTTGTTTTTCACTTTATATATTCACTTTGTATGTTGTCTACCTCACTTGCTTTGGCAATGTTAACACATGTTTCCCATGCCAATAAAGCCCTTGAATTGAATTGAATTGAATTGAGTGGGCAGTGGTAGCTATTCGACAGTCTTATGGCTTGGGGAAATAAGCTGTCTCGGAGCCTGTTGGTCCAAGACCCAATGCTCCAGTGATGCCGGACGGGAGTAGAGAAAACAGTCCATGGCTTGATTGACTGGAGTCTGAACCTTTTTCAGGCATCAATGTCCTGTATGGCTGGGAGCTCGCCACCATTGATGCGTTGGGCTGTCCGCACCACCCGATGTAGGGCCTTGCGGTCGAGGGCAGTGCAGTTGCCATACCAGGCGGTGATACAACCAGTCGAAATGCTTTCACCACCTGTAAAGTTTCTTGAGGATCTGAGAGGCTGTGACAAATCAAAGGGTGAAGACGCTTTGTTGTGCCTTCTTCACAACTATGCTGGTGTGAGAGGACCGTGTTATGTCCTCAGTGATGTGGTTACTAAGGAACTTGAAGCTCTTGACTCTCTCCCCCGCGGCCCCGTCGATGTGGATGCGTGTGTGCAACCCCATGTTTCCTGTAGTCCACGATCAGCTCCTTGGTCTTACTGAAGTTGAGAGGGAGAAACTGTTGTCCTGGCACCACACTGCCAGGTCTCTGACCTACTCCCTGTAGGCCGTCTCATCGCCGTCGTGTGATGGACGGATCCCCATTAGTTGTTGCGATAGCAGCAGCTACTCTTCCTGGGGTCCACACAAACCATGAAACATGACAAAATACAGAATATTAATAGACAAGAACAGTTTAAGGACCACAATAGTTTAAAACAAGACCAATATAACTAAAAGGTTCTGTACTGACTCAATACTGAGATGAAACACAGAGGCCAGCTATTCTAGGCCTACAGTATATTTACATGTTCATATACTAAACTTACATTCAGTAGGATCTATCAGTACATACACTTACAATAGGTCAAATAGGGGAGGGGCGTTGTGCCGTGAGGTGTTTCTGTATCTGTTCAGTCCCAGGATCCACTAGCGTAGCACACACCCCTGCAGCCCCCGCAAGTCAGGGGGTGCCCACAAGCTTTGGTTGGGGTCTCCCTGGAAGTCAGGCCCCCCCGCTAGACAGGGGGTGCCCACAAGCTTTGGTTGGGGTCTCCCTGGAAGTCAGCCCCCCCGCTAGACAGGGGGTGCCCAAAAGCTTTGGTTGGGGTCTTCCTGGAAGTCAGCCCCCCCCCCCCCCCCCGATAACATGTGGACACATTATAAACCATGAAAGACATTTTTACAATTATAGGAAATTAGCTCTAGAACTGCAATATTTTCTCTCAGCCTCATGGTAAAATGTCTAGAATAGCAGGAAATTTGCTCAGAGATTCTTGAAAGTCGGGAAATACTTGTTCGACAGCGTAACTTTATTGTCATAGTTAAAAAATGTGTTTGTTGCATTTAGGGAATTTTATAACGAAAAATATTTGTTTTGAGATTTTTCTAAATACTTTTTATGTCGGCTCGGCTCTATGCCTGGAAATGCCCTTGTCCAGAGCAAATGACCCAATTTCAAACTCTCCAAAAAGTTTTTACATTTTTTTTTTAAACTGGCAATAATGGATTTTAAAACTGAAAAGGTATTTTATGTAGTTTCTTGCAATAGCCCTCTGTGACTAAAATAATATTTCCCTCAAAACTGTGATTCCTAAAAGATAACTCCGGAGATTTGGTCAACTTCGTCGAATTGGTCTAAAATCCTAAATGAAACAGGAATGAGCAGGGCCAGCTATAACATAAGGACCCCTTATTCATGTCCTCTACATGTAGTACAACAAGACCACTCACAGTCTGTCAAGTGTTCTACTTTTGATAGATTTAAACAAACAATAATCACCATGGTCACAACCGTAAACTGTCAACTCCCTCTGCCTGATAGATTCAGTAATTGAACCAAAATTCAAATACTGTTACATTTAATTATATTTTAGAGTCATAAAACAACTGAGGAAAAACACAATTGCTGCACTCTATACCACTTGAATGACATTGAAAAATTACATTTTTCTCAACTCTGAAAGATCTCATTGAATGGTTTTGTTTTTATTGGAGATTTTAAAAATGAATAATTGTCCATATTTTACAATGTTTGTAATTGAACTTTTATTTTTTTAGAGGAAAAATGGTGTCTGTTTTGAGTATCTGATGTCAGCTATGTGGGTTGGCTTGTCAAGGCCATTACTGATGGAGTCATTTGTTGTTGTTGTTACTATTTGGAAAAAAATAATGTGGATAAGCAACGTCCACAGAGGAGGCTTAGCATTCTCAAGCACTCTGTGAATGCTGGTTACTATTGGGTTGTTGCATATGATCTCAATCACTTTCTGACTACACCCCCTTTCAATTTGAACGAAACCTTCCATACATGTTTGCCCTTGGTAAAAGTGGTCAGAAAGTGACTATTTGGTCCTGAATGAAAAAACGTTCAGGAGATGGAGGTACTCCATTTTGACCCACAGTTGACCCATTTTGCATACCTCACCCTACCATGTTCTCATCATCGAAAAAGATAAACGGCTGAGTTTGATATAATTTTAAAGTTTATGTCAAACTATTTGAAAATGGTTTTAATACAAATGTTTATACAAATCTTACAAAAGAAAGCATCCCGACTCGTTGCATCGCCATCTTTCATACTCATACGGAACGACCCTATTGCCGCCGAGAACCTCTGAGAGTGTAGAGAGTCAGTGGTGAAAGGAAGCATCACAAACAATGCTATAAGAAAACTCACATCATCACGGTTGTAAAAGTGAAACCAACCTAAAGGTCATTGTTGAAACCAACCTAAAGGTCATTGTTGAAACCAATCTTAAGGTCATTGTTGAAACCAATCTAAAGGTCATTGTTGAAACCAACCATTGTTGAAACCAACCAAAAGGTCATTGTTGAACCAACCTAAAGGTCATTGTTGAACCAACCTAAAGGTCATTGTTGAAACCAACCTAAAGGTCATTGTTGAAACCAACCTAAAGGTCATTGTTGAAACCAACCTAAAGGTCATTGTTGAAACCAACCTAAAGGTCATTGTTGAAACCAACCTAAAGGTCATTGTTGAAACCAACCTAAAGGTCATTGTTGAAACCAATCTAAAGGTCATTGTTGAAACCAACCTAAAGGTCATTGTTGAAACCAACCATTGTTGAAACCAACCTAAAGGTCATTGTTGAAACCAACCAAAAGGTCATTGTTGAAACCAACCTAAAGGTCATTGTTGAAACCAACCTAAAGGTCATTGTTGAAACCAACCTAAAGGTCATTGTTAATGGTTTTGCTATTTAACTAGCCAAGAACAAATTCTTATTTACAATGACGGCCTACTCTGGGCAAAACCCAGATGATGCTGGGCCAATTGTGCGCCGCCATATGGGACTCCCAATCACAGCAGGTTGTGACACAGCCTGGGAACGAACCAGGGTCTACAGTGAAGCCTCTAGCGATGCAGTGCCTTAGAACACTGCACCACCCAGGAGGCCTGATAATGTAAGCTTGGAGAAACCTCTGTGACTTAAACTGCAGGGAGCTGCCATAATCAACATCCACAGCACCTGGTAAACAGTGGGTTAACTGTCTTGCTCAGGGGAAGAGCAACAGATTTTTACCTTGTCAGCTCTAGGATTCGATCCAGCAACCTCTCAGTTATTGGACCGACACTCTAACCACTAGGCTAGCTGTCGCTACACAGAGCTGTAAACCCTGTGTAACTAATGTCTCTTTATGCCAGGTCTTGGAGGACGTCGACAGACCTATCTATCCACTGCTTGTGAGTTAGTATTCCTAGGGAACACAATACATGATACTTTAAAATTCACCATACTCCCATTGTTGGGTAACACATGTGTACATCAGAGGAGGCTGGTGGGAGATGCTTTAGAAGGACAACTCATTGTATTGGCTAGAATGGAATCAATGGAAAGGAGTCAAGCATGTTGTTTCCATGTGTTTGATGTGTTTGGTACGATTCCATTCAAGCCCTTAAAATGAGTATTTCCTACTATAGCTCCTCCCACCAGCCTCCTCTGGTGTACAGGACTCCAGAGTATGCAGAGTTCTCTGGGATGAGGTAAATAAACATTCTTCAAGCACTGGGAGGAGTGTTGATTTGATAGTTGTGTTTCTTCTGTTTCACATAGTATTTTTCTGACTAAATCAATCCACTCTCATTGTAGCAATACACTCAGTACAAAAGCCATAGTCAGACCTATCCTCAGTTATTCATTATGCTGTAGTTTGTGTAAAAATGGCCTGAACTTAAAACTCTAAGATGCACAATCAAAGGTTCTCTCTCTCTCTCCTTCTCACATCAAGGACTGAACAAGAAAAACTGATGAAGCTAGTCCTTCACAGACATATTTGACAGTTTGATTCTTGCACCTCATCATCCCATCTTCGGGAAACACTTCTGTGCGCCTCATTTTGAGACAAACACTTCCTCTTGCCTCCAGCAAGAAAAAGATGTGACAGTTGAGATACCGAAACAAAATGGATATGAAAGGAGGAAGGCATTTTTTCTATATTTCTTATATTTTTGCACCACACACGACTTTGTGTGATAATGACGGGAATGACCGTTGTGCTTTCTGTACGGCGCGAATGCACTGAGACCTACCAATGGGTACGGACGCCAGTTCAACGTCTAATTTGGATTTACATTTGGTTGAGTTATCAACAAACGTGAATTCAACGTGAAATCAACAAAACAAACCATGTCATTGGATTTTGGTGAAAAGTTGGGTGAAAATATATATATATATTTTAAAGTCCCTTTACATTGATGATTTTTTCAAATCCAATCAGTATTCTACGTTGATTCAACACCATCACATTGAATTTCTGGGTTGAAATAATGTTGATTCAACCAGGTTTTGCCCAATGGGTTCCTGTCTCACTGTCTGCTTGTCAAAGATTTAAAGCTTAAAAGTATAATGGAGCTGAAAGTGTGACCTCTGAGTATCAGTGGATGAATCTGGCTCTTTCACCTTTCTCACAGGCCAGGGAAAGCAGCCAGGGGGTCTGAGGATGGGAGGGAGATAAAAATGATTTTAATGTGCTGTGAACAATAACAACAACAACAACAAAAAAGCACAATCAATATGACAAAAAAGTTGAAGCATAATGGATGTCAGCTGGTTGGATGGTTTGTTCCATTATTCATCTGTTTAACATTTCATCCATTGTCCTCTTTTCATAAATGGGCACCACATGGAAATACGTCGCGCCCGGGGACTTGACAAATTACTGCACATGGATGTACAAAATGGGCCTTCCTTGTTTGTGACTATTTGTCGTGGCCGATCGCCAACCTCAGACTCAACCAGTCTTCCCACGAGTGATTGCAGTGGTCAACTGGTACGATTAATGCATGTACTATTTGAATCTGCAACTCCTCATTGGTAATGTTGGAGACTCACTGTAACGGTTTTCTTGAGGTGGTGAAGGAGAAGCGGACCAAAACGCAGCGTGGTGGTTATTCATGTTCTTTAATAAAGGAACTATACATGAAATAACTAACAAAACAATAACTGTGCGAAAACCTAAACAGTCCTATCTGGTGCAAACACAGAGACAGGAACAATCACCCACAAAACCCAATACAAAACAGGCTATCTAAATATGGTTCCGAATCAGAGACAATGACTAACACCTGCCTCTGATTGAGAACCATATCAGGCCAAACATAGAAATAGACAAACCAGACATACAACATAGAATGCCCACCCAGCTCACGTCCTGACCAACACTAAAACAAGGAAAACACACACGAACGATGGTCAGAACTGTCAGGATTTGGCCAGGGTTGTTCCGGTTTTTGGTCACTAGATGCCCCCATTGTGCCTTTTGACCTTTTGTTTTCCCTTGATCCCCATTATTATTTGCACCTGTGCCTCGTTTCCCCTGATTGTATTTAAACCCTTTGTTTTCCTCTGTTCCTTGCTCTGTGTTTGTATGTTAGCACCCAGCCCTAGTACTCTGAGAACTCTTGTTGATCCCGGTGGACTCTCTTGTGGAATTCTGTTTTTTGTTCTTGTTTGTTTGTTTTTTGAGTATCTTTTAAGGCTTTTTGTGCTTTACCTTCCACCTTGTGGATTTACCTTTTTTGTCTTGGAGGATTACCTTTGTTCTTGTAGGATTCCTTTTGAGGTTGTGGAGTTACATGTTTTCCTGAAGAACTTCACTTTTTACTTCATTAAATACACCGTCTCAAGTACTGCTGTGTCTGCCTCATCTTCCGGGTTCTGCCGACTATTCGTGGCTCAGTTCGTTAAGTGACTGTTTCTCACTCCGGAGACCCGGGTTCGTAACCGGGTCCTGACAAGAACGTGACACTCACATCACCCTCACTAGCTTTAAGCACCAGCTGTCAGAGCATTTTACAGATCACTGCACCTGTACTTAGCCTATCTATCTACCTATTTCATCCCCATACTGGTATTTATTTATTTTGTTCCTTTGCAGCCCAGTATCTCTACCTTGCACATTCATCTTCTGCCGATCTACCATTCCACTGTTTAATTGCTATTTTGTAATTACTTCGCCACCATGGCCTATTTATTTCCTTAACTTACCTCATTTGCACTCACTGTATATAGACTCTTTATTTTCTTTTGTTCTACTGTATTATTGACTATGTTTTGTTTATTCCATGTGTAACTCTGTGTTGTTGTATGTGTCGAATTGCTACGCTTTATCTTGGCCAGGTCGCAGTTGTAAATGAGAACTTGTTCTCAACTAGCCTACCTGGTTAAATAAAGGTGTTCTCAACTAGCCTACCTGGTTAAATAAAGGTGTTCTCAACTAGCCTACCTGGTTAAATAAAGGTGTTCTCAACTAGCCTACCTGGTTAAATAAAGGTATTCTCAACTAGCCTACCTGGTTAAATAAAGGTGTTCTCAACTAGCCTACCTGGTTAAATAAAGGTGTTCTCAACTAGCCTACCTGGTTAAATAAAGGTGTTCTCAACTAGCCTACCTGGTTAAATAAAGGTGTTTTCAACTAGCCTACCTGGTTAAATAAAGGTGTTCTCAACTAGCCTACCTGGTTAAATAAAGGTGTTCTCAACTAGCCTACCTGGTTAAATAAAGGTGTTTTCAACTAGCCTACCTGGTTAAATAAAGGTGTTCTCAACTAGCCTACCTGGTTAAATAAAGGTGTTTTCAACTAGCCTACCTGGTTAAATAAAGGTGTTCTCAACTAGCCTACCTGGTTAAATAAAGGTGTTCTCAACTAGCCTACCTGGTTAAATAAAGGTGTTCTCAACTAGCCTACCTGGTTAAATAAAGGTGTTCTCAACTAGCCTACCTGGTTAAATAAAGGTGTTCTCAACTAGCCTACCTGGTTAAATAAAGGTGTTCTCAACTAGCCTACCTGGTTAAATAAAGGTGTTTTCAACTAGCCTACCTGGTTAAATAAAGGTGTTTTCAACTAGCCTACCTGGTTAAATAAAGGTGTTCTCAACTAGCCTACCTGGTTAAATAAAGGTGTTTTCAACTAGCCTACCTGGTTAAATAAAGGTGTTTTCAACTAGCCTACCTGGTTAAATAAAGGTGTTTTCAACTAGCCTACCTGGTTAAATAAAGGTGTTCTCAACTAGCCTACCTGGTTAAATAAAGGTGTTCTCAACTAGCCTACCTGGTTAAATAAAGGTGTTCTCAACTAGCCTACCTGGTTAAATAAAGGTGTTCTCAACTAGCCTACCTGGTTAAATAAAGGTGTTCTCAACTAGCCTACCTGGTTAAATAAAGGTGTTCTCAACTAGCCTACCTGGTTAAATAAAGGTGTTCTCAACTAGCCTACCTGGTTAAATAAAGGTGTTCTCAACTAGCCTACCTGGTTAAATAAAGGTGTTCTCAACTAGCCTACCTGGTTAAATAAAGGTGTTTTCAACTAGCCTACCTGGTTAAATAAAGGTGTTCTCAACTAGCCTACCTGGTTAAATAAAGGTGTTTTCAACTAGCCTACCTGGTTAAATAAAGGTGTTCTCAACTAGCCTACCTGGTTAAATAAAGGTGTTCTCAACTAGCCTACCTGGTTAAATAAAGGTGTTCTCAACTAGCCTACCTGGTTAAATAAAGGTGTTCTCAACTAGCCTACCTGGTTAAATAAAGGTGTTCTCAACTAGCCTACCTGGTTAAATAAAGGTGTTCTCAACTAGCCTACCTGGTTAAATAAAGGTGTTCTCAACTAGCCTACCTGGTTAAATAAAGGTGTTCTCAACTAGCCTACCTGGTTAAATAAAGGTGTTCTCAACTAGCCTACCTGGTTAAATAAAGGTGTTCTCAACTAGCCTACCTGGTTAAATAAAGGTGTTCTCAACTAGCCTACCTGGTTAAATAAAGGTGTTCTCAACTAGCCTACCTGGTTAAATAAAGGTGTTCTCAACTAGCCTACCTGGTTAAATAAAGGTGTTCTCAACTAGCCTACCTGGTTACATAAAGGTGTTCTCAACTAGCCTACCTGGTTAAATAAAGGTGTTCTCAACTAGCCTACCTGGTTAAATAAAGGTGTTCTCAACTAGCCTACCTGGTTAAATAAAGGTGTTCTCAACTAGCCTACCTGGTTAAATAAAGGTGTTCTCAACTAGCCTACCTGGTTAAATAAAGGTGTTCTCAACTAGCCTACCTGGTTAAATAAAGGTGTTCTCAACTAGCCTACCTGGTTAAATAAAGGTGTTCTCAACTAGCCTACCTGGTTAAATAAAGGTGTTCTTAACTAGCCCACCTGTTTAAATAAAGGTGTTCTCAACTAGCCTACCTGGTTAAATAAAGGTGTTCTCAACTAGCCTACCTGGTTAAATAAAGGTGTTCTCAACTAGCCTACCTGGTTACATAAAGGTGTTCTCAACTAGCCTACCTGGTTAAATAAAGGTGTTCTCAACTAGCCTACCTGGTTAAATAAAGGTGTTCTCAACTAGCCTACCTGGTTAAATAAAGGTGTTCTCAACTAGCCTACCTGGTTAAATAAAGGTGTTCTCAACTAGCCTACCTGGTTAAATAAAGGTGTTCTCAACTAGCCTACCTGGTTAAATAAAGGTGTTCTCAACTAGCCTACCTGGTTAAATAAAGGTGTTCTCAACTAGCCTACCTGGTTAAATAAAGGTGTTCTTAACTAGCCCACCTGTTTAAATAAAGGTGTTCTCAACTAGCCTACCTGGTTAAATAAAGGTGTTCTCAACTAGCCTACCTGGTTAAATAAAGGTGTTCTCAACTAGCCTACCTGGTTAAATAAAGGTGTTCTCAACTAGCCTACCTGGTTAAATAAAGGTGTTCTCAACTAGCCTACCTGGTTAAATAAAGGTGTTCTCAACTAGCCTACCTGGTTAAATAAAGGTGTTCTCAACTAGCCTACCTGGTTAAATAAAGGTGAAATAAAAATGTAAATCCCCAAAGAAACTTGTGCTTACTTACTTATGACTTACTTTCAGTCTTTCGGATGCTTCCGTTAAACGAGTGTCCTGACTCTCTGTGGTCAGTAAAGATCTCTTGGCACATAACAGTAGGGGTGTTAACCCCGGTGTCCTAGCTAAATTTCCAATATGGCCCTCATACCATCATGGTCACCTAATTATCCCCAGCTTCCAATTGGCTCATTCATCTCCTCTCCTCTGTAACTATTCCCAAGGTCGTTGCTGTAAATGAGAATTTGTTTTTAGGCAACTTACCTGGTAAGTGTTAACTAAATTCAGACTAAGAGGTCAGCGGGATTTACCCAGGAGACAAATCCTGGATAGTTCATTCAGCAGCAAACACATGATCATATAATGCATTACCATCCCATGATCTTTAGCATAGAAGGTGAAGCGGAAGGTGGCCTAGTGGTTAGAGTGTAGGGGGGGTAGGTAGTCTAGTGGTTAGAGTGTAGGGGGTAGGTAGCCTAGTGGTTAGAGTGTAGGGGCAGCAGGTAGCCTAGTGGTTAGAGTGTAGGGGGGGTAGGTAGTCTAGTGGTTAGAGTGTAGGGGCGGTAGGTAGCCTAGTGGTTAGAGTGTAGGGGCGGCAGCGTAGCCTAGTGGTTAGAGTGTAGGGGCAGCAGGTAGCCTAGTGGTTAGAGTGTAGGGGGGGTAGGTAGTCTAGTGGTTAGAGTGTAGGGGCGGAAGGTAGCCTAGTGGTTAGAGTGTAGGGGCGGCAGGTAGCCTAGTGGTTAGAGTGTAGGGGCGGCAGCGTAGCCAGTGGTTAGAGTGTAGGGGCGGCAGCGTAGCCTAGTGGTTAGAGTGTAGGGGCGGCAGCGTAGCCTAGTGGTTAGAGTGTAGGGGCGGAAGGTAGCCTAGTGGTTAGATTGTTGGACTAGTAACCGAAAGGTTTCAAGATTGAATCCCCGAGCTGACAAGGTAAGAATCTGTCTTTCTGCCCCTAAACAAGGCACTTAACCCACTGTTCCTAGGCTGTCATTGAAAATAAGAATTTGTTCTTAAACTGACTTGCCTAGTTAAATGAAGTTTTTGTTTTAATGGTGATGCTTACTGTATGTTGTTGCCAGTTTTGAGGGTCTAAACACATGGTCTGATGTTGAATTCTCACACACCAGTCCTATATCCTATGGTTCCTATGCACTATTTTCTTGTTCATTTTGCTTGCTGTGGGAGGCTTTTCAGTGCTAACTAAATTATACAAAAAAATAAGTCAAAACTCAATTATTCAATTTAGAGTATTATTAATGTATTACTTATGAATATCAATGATATAATTGTTTTGTTTTTCAACAGACTCTCAACAACTACAATAGCTAACTCACATAAGGCATATTCCTGGCACTTGCTTCAGAAGCCCAATTACCATGAGAGAGGACAAGTGAATTCCCTCTAAAACAGCCACGACATAGAAATGTCCAATTCCTCCCTGGTGTTACTACTACGTGTAAAGTGAATATTTAATCAGTAAAAGCCTGTAATTGTAAACTAACAAGACACTGTTTAGTAAAAAAAATTGCATTCCAAAGCTATTTTTTTTTCTTTCCCTACAGTTTGTAATCTTAATGATCTCACAGTGGATTGTGTTCATGCACCATTCTCTCTTAATTACTTAACAACATCGTGTAAAAGCTCAGCATTCCATCTGTTGCACGGATATGAAAGAGGGTGTTCCGCTATCCAGGAACACATCTTATCCAAGTGATTATTACAGATCTCGATGACACGCCCTGACCATAGAGAGCCCTTGGTTCTCTGTGGTGAAGTAGGTCAGGGCGTGACTAGGGGGTGTTCTAGTTCAATATTTCTATGTTGGTGCTTTGTATGGTTCCCAATTAGAGGCAGCTGGTATTCCTTGCCTCAAATTGGGGATCATATTTAGGTAGCCATTTTTCCCACCTGTGTTTGTGGGATTTTTTTTGTGTTTGTGCTTGTAGCACCACTGAGGTTACGTTTCGTTGCTTATTTATGGTTTTTTGACAAGTTTCACTGCAAATAAAGATGTGGAACTCAACACACCCAGCGCCCTTTCAGAACACCGCAGCCCGTCTGGTGTTCAACCTTCCCAAGTTCTCTCACGTCACCCCGCTCCTCCGTTCTCTCCACTGGCTTCCAGTTGAAGCTCGCATCCGCTACAAGACCATGGTGCTTGCCTGCGGAGCTGTGAGGGGAACGGCACCTCAGTACCTCCAGGCTCTGATCAGGCCCTACACCCAAACAAGGGCACTGCGTTCATCCACCTCTGGCCTGCTCGCCTCCCTACCACTGAGGAAGTACAGCTCCCGCTCAGCCCAGTCAAAACTGTTCGCTGCTCTGGCCCCCCAATGGTGGAACAAACTCCCTCACGACGCCAGGACAGCGGAGTCAATCACCACCTTCCGGAGACACCTGAAACCCCACCTCTTTAAGGAATACCTAGGATAGGATAAGTAATCCCTCCCACCCCCCCCTTTAAGATTTAGATGCACTATTGTAAAGTGACCGTTCTACTGGATGTCATAAGGTGAATGCACCAATTTGTAAGTCGCTCTGGATAAGAGCGTCTGCTAAATGACTTAAATGTAAATGTAAATTACGAACCTGACACTTGAACATTATACTATTGGTTTAAAGGGAGTGTTTATAATATCAAGTGTCTTAAAAAATATATATAAAAATGTAAACATTTATATGGGGATTTAAAATATCCATTATCAACTAAGAAAATACAAAGTGATAGTCACTTGTGCGCGTGTGTTTTCCCGATTACAGGTATCATACTGTCATCACGTGCTTAATTCAAGATGACAGTATAGCCCGGTGAGGTATAGTCAAGGCGTTGGTTCTGCGAGCTAACACAAATCTTCAAGTATGACTTCATTAAGGTTATACACTTCATGCAGGAGTTGTTCACCGAACCATCTTTACTACACATGAAGTGACAGGTGATACCTTGCCTTCCTCCTCCTACTCATCTCATCACTCATTCTATACTGTCCAGTACCATGGTGACATTCCTGAGGAAGTGACACGTACACATATTCTCTCTAAACACATCCACAAGTGAAAACATATTCCTTCTTTACCAAATACTATATTGTTTGTGTTCTAACAAATAAACTGAGATGTTCATCGTGCAGAAATATGTATCTTCTTCTACGCATTTTGAATGTAACAATGGCTGACTCTTCTGGTTGTGAAATTGTGTGATTCATTGTTGTGGTGAAAATGCCGTCTTAATTCTCTATTACTGTCACCTATTTACTGATGACTCATGACTCACAATATGCATCAAATCTGAATCTAGAATTCAAGGTGAGGAAATGTGTTTGACACTGGATCTTGCATAATGTGTTAGGAATACCACAAAACAACATGCCATGGATGTAAACACAACGAACAGGGCTTCTACAGTCATGTCTGAGATCTAGAGAAAATAATTGGCCCACAGCTAGCGAGATTGATTCCAACAGTGTTTAAATTCCTCAGGTTTGTAAATGCATTATGTCATTCTGCATTTAATAAATGCAGTGAATGCACAATGCATTCATCCTTTATTCATTGTCTGGTTTTCAACTGTTGAAAATCAGGAAGTTAGGGATTTAACATTAGTCTATTTATGAGCTCTGTGCTGTGGGGTTGCTATAGAATTGTGCCGTAGATGCACGTGACAACGTTGTTTTAAAATGTTGTTTTACTGCTAGCATGGTGACAGTATACACTCAGCACTGTGGATAAAATATGTAAGAGATTAGTGTTAGTATTTGTTATGCAAGTAGGCCTATCACAAAGCCAGTAGCCCAGGAAATGTTTCTCCCATTTGCAAAAACCTATAGCGCCAATAAATATTCTGCTGTCCAAAAAGAGCAGTCTCTAAATATCACTTCTGTGTCCGTGTCTCTCTCCTGATCCAAAGTCATAAGACTCCAGACCCGAGAACAGGGGTAAAGCCAAACGAGGTAGTAATGAGGCTATTATCAGGCCAACACGTCGTCTGTTAAGGCGTTCATTCATTTCCGATGTCCTGGATTAGAGCGCGCGCAAAGAGTTGATCTCGGGTCGGCTGCATATTAAGACAAAGCCGCATTCTTGTTGTCTGATTTCTGATGTATAGGCAGAATTTAAACGCTGTGCCGTATATATGTTATTATGTGACAGAGCAGTTGTGAGGGGCAGGCCTAAATACTGTATCTTTTAAGAGATGTATGACTGTAAAATACCGCATGTTAAAATACTCCGTATTTATTATCTTTACTGTCGGTCTACACCTTGATGTCCGTCGCAAAACAGCCTCATTAGGCTATACATTTGTGTTCTGTAACCTAATAATAACATATGTATGTGTCATAAAATAGTTAACTATATGTGTCATTGTTTTCACTATACTTGTGTACATACGATGTAATTAACTAGTTAACTATATGTGTCATTATTTGCATTATACTTGTCTACATAAAATGTAATTAACTGGTCGATTTAGGTTGCCATTTGCGACCAATCATAGACCGGTAATGAGCTGCTTGCACAATCATTATGCCATGAACGTCTTGGCAACTCCACTACTGGATTATTAACAGTCTGGGCAAGGAATTTGGGCATTCCCAGTTCTGTAACGATTTATCTAAGCGTAATTCTCATACGATACGGTGACAGAATGTTCAGAAAACCATCATGAGCTCGCATTTAATGCTGACATAATCGAAGCTCCGCAGTTTATATCTAAAGCAGGTAGGGCTCCGTCTGCTTGTGTATTGACACCGTCATTATCTTTAGCTCTGCGCGCACCGCAGACAGCGAGAGAGCGAGTGCGCCAGGCTAGGGAGAGAGCGGTTGTGACTCAAGCTCTGCGAATTCAGTTAGTCTAGTCTACTACAACTATGAATGCATTGTGAGTGGCTTGTGGGCAACAGAAGCAGACCTTTATTTGGCATTTGTTTCTTTTTTCGTCGCCAATGCAAAAGGAAATATGCAGCGACGACTTACCTTGGTCTTTGTTAGTTTTTGTGTTGGGTTTTGCGCTGGTTCAAGTTTCCCAAGTAATATAAATATAGGTGAGTATTATCAACACGGAATGCTTATTATATCACTACTGCGTCCTGTCGGTTTGACATCTAAACTGCTGCGTAATTCCAAAGTTGCAAGACAGTCCCCATTCGTCTTATTTTGTAATAGGCTACGTTAAAAATATTCGTTGTTTGATGACAGTTGATGTGAACCCTTTTCAATGATGGCCTTTGTCTTGCACACAGGGGGATTGTTCCCAAACGGCTCCCACGAATATGAGGTTTTTCGGTTTGCACTCTCTCATCACCAGGATATCCCCAAACTGGTACCACAAGTGGACATGGTCGACACAGCAAGCAGCTTTGCTATGACATATGCATGTGAGTTTAGCCTTTATCTCCCTTAATGAACAGCACATGTACAGATGCCATATCTTAATTTGATCATCCTGTTGTTGCAGGAATTTTCCTGCATAGCAGGAAACGCAAACGTGTACTGTTTTCGAGGTTAAACAAAGTTAGAAGCCTTTTGCATAATCATTTCCAATTTCAAATTTCAGACTTGATTTGCCCAAACCCCTATGGAAAAATGTCCATGAATTATAATCTACATAACAATTCACATTAACTGTTGCTGCAGGATTTGTTGTCCTGTTGTGTGAAACTGGCTCAAATTAAGATATGGCATCTGTCATTTTTTAAACGTGTATTTATTAGGGATCCCTATCAGCTACTCTTCCTGGGGTCCAAACACATTGAGGCACTTACATCACACGTAAAACCCAAAATAAAAGAGTACAGTACATCATATAACATTATTACACCACTACATATCTACAATACAACATGTATAATACCACCACACAACAATATTACAATGTACATGTGTGTAGAGTGTGTGTGCTAGCGTGCGTATGTGTCTGTGTCTCTTCATAGTCCTTGTTGTTCCATAAGGTGTAGTTTAATGTTTTATTTTATATTTTTTTTAAATCAGATTTTACTGCTTTCATGAGTTAATTGATGTGAAATAGAGTTTGTAGTCATGGCTCTGTGTAGTACTGTGCGTTTTCCAGAGTCTGTTCTGGACTTGGGGATTGTGAAGAGACCCCTTGTGGCATGTGTCGTGGGGGTCTGCATGGGTGTCTGAGCTGTGTGCTAGACAGCTCTATGTTTTTCACAAAGACAAGTAGTGATGCAGTCAATCCCTCCTCTACTTTGAGCCAGGAGATAAAAGACATGCATGTCATCGATGTTAGCACTCTGTGTACACTTAAGGGCTAGCCGTGCTGCTCTTTTCTGGGACAACTGTAATTTGCCAAAGTCCCTCTGTGGCACTTGACCATATAACTGGTCAGTAGTCCACGTGCAACAGAACTAGGTCTGGTAGGACTTGTTTTGTTGATAGAGATGTCAAGAAAGCAGAACATCACTCTCCCCACCTTAGCTACTGTTGCATCAATACGTTTAGACCATGTCAGTTTACTTAACTAGGCAAGTCAGTTAAAAACAAATTTGTATTTACAATGACGGCCTCGGAACAGTGTGTTATCTGCCTTGTTCAGAGGCAGAACGAGAGACTTTTACCTTGTCAGCTCGGAGGATTTGTTCTAGCAACCTTTTGGTTACTCAACCCAACACTCTAACCACTAGGCTACCTGTCACCCCAATCCAGGCTTACTCCAAGCAGTTTAGTCTCCTCAACTTCCCCAATTTACACAATATTCATGACAAGATTTAGTTGAGATTTAGGGTTTACTGAATGGTTTGTTCTTTGTAATTGACTAACTGACTACATTGCTTTGTAATTGACTAACTGACTGCAGTGCTTTGTAATTGACTAACTGACTACAGTGCTTTGTAATTGACTAACTGACTACAGTGCTTTGTAATTGACTGACTGACTGCAGTGCTTTGTAATTGACTAACTGACTACAGTGCTTTGTAATTGACTAACTGACTACAGTGCTTTGTAATTGACTAACTGACTGCAGTGCTTTGTAATTGACTAACTGACTACAGTGCTTTGTAATTGACTAACTGACTACAGTGCTTTGTAATTGACTGACTGACTGCAGTGCTTTGTAATTGACTAACTGACTACAGTGCTTTGTAATTGACTAACTGACTACAGTGCTTTGTAATTGACTAACTGACTGCAGTGCTTTGTAATTGACTAACTGACTACAGTGCTTTGTAATTGACTAACTGACTGCAGTGCTTTGTAATTGACTAACTGACTGCAGTGCTTTGTAATTGACTAACTGACTGCAGTGCTTTGTAATTGACGAACTGACTGCAGTGCTTTGTAATTGACGAACTGACTGCAGTGCTTTGTAATTGACTAACTGACTACAGTGCTTTGTAATTGAATAACTGACTACAGTGCTTTGTAATTGACTAACTGACTACAGTGCTTTGTAATTGACTAACTGACTACAGTGCTTTGTAATTGACTAACTGACTACAGTGCTTTGTAATTGACTAACTGACTACAGTGCTTTGTAATTGCACTGAATCGTGTTTTCACTTTGATGACAGTTAGTGTTCGAGGTGTTCAAATGCCGTCTCCATTGCATTAACACCTGTTTCTTTACTAAATGTCAACGATAGTGTCAGTAACCTCTTCTCTAACATTCTGTCATACTGATTTTGGATGTACAGTAGGAAAGGATCCTGTCTAGGCACTCATTTGAAAGGATCCTGTCTAGGCACTCATTTGAAAGGATCCCGTCTAGGCACTCATTTGAAAGGATCCTGTCTAGGCACTCATTTGAAAGGATCCCGTCTAGGCACTCATTTGAAAGGATCCTGTCTAGGCACTCATTTGAAAGGATCCTGTCTAGGCACTCATTTGAAAGGATCCCGTCTAGGCACTCATTTGAAAGGATCCCGTCTAGGCACTCATTTGAAAGGATCCTGTCTAGGCACTCATTTGAAAGGATCCCGTCTAGGCACTCATTTGAAAGGATCCTATCTAGGCACTCATTTGAAAGGATCCTGTCTAGGCACTCATTTGAAAGGATACTATCTAGGCACTCATTTGAAAGGATCCCGTCTAGGCACTCATTTGAAAGGATCCCGTCTAGGCACTCATTTGAAAGGATCCCGTCTAGGCACTCATTTGAAAGGATCCCGTCTAGGCACTCATTTGAAAGGATCCCGTCTAGGCACTCATTTGAAAGGATCCCGTCTAGGCACTCATTTGAAAGGATCCCGTCTAGGCACTCATTTGAAAGGATCCTGTCTTGCCATTCATTTGAAAGGATCCTGTCTTGCCACTCATTTGAAAGGATCCCATCTAGGCACTCATTTGAAAGGATTCCGTCTAGGCACTCATTTGAAAGGATCCCGTCTAGGCACTCATTTGAAAGGATCCTGTCTAGGCACTCATTTGAAAGGATCCTGTCTTGCCATTCATTTGAAAGGATCCCGTCTAGGCACTCATTTGAAAGGATCCCGTCTTGCCACTCATTTCCACGAATCTGCAGTTTTCTAAAAGATAAGAACATTTTAAGGCACCATCTGTTGGCGTCATGCAGTTACTTTTTTGACTTTCATGTCGTCTATAAGTTAGCGCTTTCCGAAACGCATCCCAGTTGGGCAATAATGGGTATTTTAGGCGCCTCAAAAAAAAACACGACGGAGAGAAATTATTTGATTGATCATAGCAGTCATGAAACGTGAGAATCAACAGGGAGAGTTGAGCTGTATCAGCGTCATTCTGTGGAGATGATGTGAAATAGCACATTTAGAGAACCATAATTATGCCAATATGAAGATTATCTGAAAAACTTGACATATCAAATTGACTACATTTCCTATGTGTCTCAATTGAGTAACATAGAATAAACTCATTTCAGGCACTCCCTGTGTTCCCGCAAGCTTCCAATAATTGTAACCTTGCAATGAGAAAGTGGAAGATGGAATGAGGGAGCAAACATTAAAATTGTACACAGACGGCAAACCCAACGGTACGGACATTTTTTTTGTGGACAGGTGAAAGAGGCGGCTTGCAGTTGAAGACTTGGTATTCTGATCCTGGGTCCTCACCTCTCATCTCCTGGAGATATTATGTTATGATTGGATGAGTTTTATGACTTGCTTTAGACACAGTGACCAGTCAGTATTGATTTGGTTTTTGAATGTATCCTGATTGGCTGTTCTCTCTCTCTCTCTCTCTCTCTCTCTCTCTCTTTAGGAAATTCACTTTTGTGCAACCTACTTAGAGTTAAGGAAACTTTGAGGGAAAAGATCAGGGGGAAATTAACTTAAGGTATTTTTTGCAACCAGACCACCCTGGGCTCTTATTAAAAGAGATCAGTGAGTCAGTATTGATTTGGTTTTTGAATGTATCCTGATTGGCTGTTCTCTCTCTCTCTCTCTCTCTCTCTCTTAGGAAATTCACTTTTGTGCAACCTACTTAGAGTTAAGGAAACTTTGAGGGAAAAGATCAGGGGGAAATTAACTTAAGGTATTTTTTGCAACCAGACCACCCTGGGCTCTTATTAAAAGAGATCAGTGAGTCAGTATTGTTCCTGCCAATGCCTCCTCATTCTAGACATTAGTGTGAGCCGCTTACGACATCAAGATTTGCATTAGGAAGGAATAGCAGCGTTTCATCAGTTGATTTTAAAAAAAGACGCAGAGAATCTGGAAATTACCTTAGCAATTCAGTGTTTTTTTTATTTTAATTTTCTTCTTCAGACAACTAAATGGATCTTAGTCATGGGTTTCACAGACTTGTCACTCCATTGATATAGACGTTATCAGCACGACTGACTCCCATTGTGACTGTGCTGCCACTGGCATTGTGACTGTGCTGCCACAGGCATTGTGACTGTGCTGCCACTGGCATTGTGACTGTGCTGCCACAGGCATTGTGACTGTGCTGCCCCAGGCATTGTGACTGTGCTGCCCCAGGCATTGTGACTGTGCTGCCACTGGCATTGTGACTGTGCTGCCCCAGACATTGTGACTGTGCTGCCCCAGGCATTGTGACTGTGCTGCCCCAGGCATTGTGACTGTGCTGCCCCAGGCATTGTGACTGTGCTGCCCCAGGCATTGTGACTATGCTGCCCCAGGCATTGTGACTGTGCTGCCCCAGGCATTGTGACTGTGCTGCCCCAGGCATTGTGACTATGCTGCCCCAGGCATTGTGACTGTGCTGCCCCAGGCATTGTGACTGTGCAGCCCCAGGCATTGTGACTGTGCAGCCCCAGGCATTGTGACTGTGCTGCCCCAGGCATTGTGACTGTGCAGCCCCAGGCATTCTCAATGGGGGCCAATGATGATTTTGTCTTAAGAACACTAAAGTGGCTTGGGCAATACAATTATATTTCTAAAGTAAGCAAATCATTCACAAGAACCCCTTTTTTTGTCATCAGTAAGATATTGTCATATTTACTTTAGACAGATGGCTATGCTACTATAATATAGCAACCATCATCATTTAAAACAACTAATTGAGTTGCCCAGGGTGAGGGGGAGGAATGACAAGCCATATTAACAGTTACAATAATAACCGTATATAGTAGAACAATAACAACATCCAATGAATATATTAGGACCATTAACTAGGCTACCAAGGACTCAGAGACACCACTGGATGTCTACCAAATTGAAGGATTCATGTATATGAGGTTATTCAGGCTAATGTGTCTGCATGCGTCACACACACACAGTCACAGCCGTCTACATCCAGGGTCTCAGAAAATGCAGACACAGCTTCCTGCTTCTCCCAGGCAGCACAGCATCACTCACCTGGTAGAGAGCGCCGAGACACATGGCAAATTCAGTTAGTGGACAATGGACAGTTTCTTGTGCCACAAATGACCTGAGGTGTCCCACATAGCTACAAGTCAGTACCGATAATCCTTAAAGACTGAAACATTACCATGGACCCTTCATGGTTCCAGTGCAGACTTTCTAGCCACCTCCCATAAGGAGGTTGAAGCAGAGAGGAAGAGGTGACGCGAGAGACGAAGCAAGAGGTTTTACTCCACCCAAAAATCTGTTCACAAAAAAAAAAATAAGCCCACAAAGTGAGTAATTTTTGCATGGAGATCAATGAGAGAGTGTCGAAAAGGAATTGCTAATTTTCTACATGAGGCTTAATTGGTCAAAAAATAAGTTTTGTAATGGTTTGGTTGTTACGAATGCACTGATCTAAGTGGACACACGTAGCATTTCGGCAACTTTGAAATAAAAACTTTATATTGGCTGTTGTCATAGAGATAGATAGATAGAAGACTCATCATGGATATAATCCATTTTAGCATGGACATTGCCAATGAGGGCTTCCACCATTTAAAAGTAGTCAACTGGGTGGGGATTGTTATAAATTGGGAGCAATCAGCCAATGAAGAAGAAGGAAATGTACTACTTTAAAATGGAGATAGCCTCAACGGCACTGGCCATGCTGTCACAGATGCTATAATGGAGCTGTTGTTCACATGTGTATCTGCCCTCTCATTGGTTAGAATGGTCCCACCTGATCAGCAGTAAAATAACAATAACGAGTCTATATACAGGGGGGTACCGGTACAGAGTCAATATGCGGGGGGCACCAGTTAGTTGAGGTAAGATTTACATGTAGAGAGGAGTAACAACAGAGAGTGGCAGAGGTGGAAAGAGGGGGGGGGGGGCAATGCAAAAAGTCTGGGTTGCCATTTTATTAGATGATCAGGAGTCTTATGACTTGGGGGTAAAAGCTGATGACTTGGGGGTAGAAGCTGTTTAGAAGCCTCTTGGACCTAGACTTGGCACTTTGGTTGAAGCCATAATGTCATGCTATGTATCCTGACATCAGGCCTTTAGAGGGCAGTGTTGGGGCTAACACTAAATAACTGCTGATAGTTACAGTGTATTCTAGTCCAGTTAAACCAAGTACTGCTTGTCTCACTCTCATACAGAGAGAGAGAGAGGGAGAGAGAGGGAGAGGGAGAGGGAGGGAGGGAGAGAGAGGGAGAGGGAGGGAGGGAGGGAGGGAGGGAGAAATTGAGGGCGAGGGAGAGAGAGAGAAATAGAGGGATGGAGGGAGGGAGAGGAAGGGAGAGATAGAGAGAAATGAAGGGAGAGAGAGAAATAGAGGGAAGGAGAAAGAGAAATGGCGGGAGGGAGGGAGAGAGAGAGAGAGAGAAATAGAGGGAGGTGAGGGAGAGAGTGGCACAGCAGTTCAACAGGGACATGATTCTCTTTCTTGACAAACCCGACATTCCCCCAAGCCAATTTAAAGTTAATGTAATGCCATCTTACCCTTCTGCAATCACCCAGTTTGCTCCCTCATTTCTGTTTTTAAGGGTGTCACATTTGACTGTTTATTCAAAAGACTGGTTTCCCTTTTACCAGAGAAGGTTGAGAAACCTGTTTCAATGATTGAATGCATTACTGTAGTTCAGTAATCAATGGTGTCTAGAATTATCAATCGATTCAAAGGCACAAACAGATAAAGATGGATAATGTAGAATGGAATATGGTTTATCAGTGCTGGAGTGTTTTTAGTGGAATTACACATTGTACTAGAAGATATTTCTCATTGAATGAAGACGTTTCCTAAGAACAACTGACTGTGGTTTTAATGAGAATCTGGGCATGCACTCTTAATGTGTGCATCAGCTGGTGTTCTATCACTGGATGAACTGCGATACAGACATGTCACTGTAGGTGTTCTATCACTGGATGAACTGCTAAACAGACATGTCATTGTAGGTGTTCTATCACTGCAATGGATGAACTGCGAAACAGACATGTCACTGTAGGTGTTCTATCACTGGATTAACTGCTATACAGACATGTCACTGTAGGTGTTCTATCACTGCACTGGATGTTCTGCTAAACAGCCATGTCACTGTTGGTGTTCTATCACTGCACTGGACAAACTGCTAAACATACATGTCACTCTAGGTGTTCTATCACTGCACTGGATGTTTTGCGATACAGTTATGTCACTATCAGTGTTCTTTCACTGGATGAACTGCAAAACAGACATGTCACTCTAGGTGATTTATCACTGCACTGGATGAACTGCTATACAGACATGTCACTGTAGGTGTTTTATCACTGCAATGGATGTTCTGCTATACAGATATGTCACTATCGGTGTTCTATCACTGCACTGGATGAACTGCTATACAGACATGTCACTGTAGGTGTTCTATCACTGCACTGGATGAACTGCTATACAGACATGTCACTGTAGGTGTTCTATCACTGCACTGGATGTTCTGCTAAACAGACATGTCACTGTTGGTGTTCTATCACTGCACTGGATGAACTGCTATACAGACATGTCACTGTAGGTGTTCTATCACTGCACTGGATGAACTGCAAAACAGACATGTCACTCTAGGTGTTTTATCACTGCACTGGATGAACTGCTATACAGACATGTCACTGTAGGTGTTCTATCACTGCACTGGATGTTCTGCTAAACAGACATGTCATTGTAGGTGTTATATCACTGGATGTTCTGCTTTACAGACATGTCACTGTTGGTGTTCTATCACTGCACTGGATGAACTGCTATACAGACATGTCACTGTAGGTGTTCTATCACTGCAGTGGATGAACTGCTAAACAGACATGTCACTGTTGGTGTTCTATCACCGGATGAACTGCTAAACAGACATGTCACTGTTGGTGTTTTATCACTGCACTGGATGAACTGCTAAACAGACGTCACTGTAGGTGTTCTACCACTGGATTAACTGCTAAACAGACATGTCACTGTTGGTGTTCTATCACTGGATGAACTGCTAAACAGACATGTCACTGTTGGTGTTCTATCACTGGATGAACTGCTAAACAGACATGTCACTGTTGGTGTTTTATCACTCCACTGGATGTTCTGCTATACAGACATGTCACTATCGGTGTTCTATCACTGGATGTTCTGCTGTACAGACATGTCACTGTTGGTGTTCTATCACTGCACTGGATGAACTGCTATACAGACATGTCACTGTAGGTGTTCTGTCACTGCACTGGATGAACTGTGACACAGACATGTCACTGTAGGTGTCCTATCAAAAAACTGGATGTTCTTCTATACAGACATGTCACTGTTGGTGTTCTATCACTGCACTGGATGTTCTGATAGACAGACATGTCACTGTAGATGTTCTATAACTGCACTGGATGTTCTGATAGACAGACATGTCACTGTTGGTGTTCTATCACTGGATGAACTGCTAAACAGACATGTCACTGTAGGTGTTCTATCACTGCACTGGATTAACTGCTATACAGACATGTCACTGTTGGTGTTTTATCACTGCACTGGATGTTCTACTATATAGATATGTTACTATCGGTGTTCTATCACTTTATGTTCTGCTTTACAGACATGTCACTGTTGGTGTTTTATCACTGCACTGGATGAACTGCTAAACAGACATGTCACTGTTGGTGTTTTATCACTGCACTGGATGAACTGCTAAACAGACATGTCACTGTTGGTGTTTTATCACTGCACTGGATGAACTGCTAAACAGACATGTCACTGTTGGTGTTTTATCACTGCACTGGATGAACTGCTAAACAGACATGTCACTGTAGGTGTTTTATCGCTGTACTGGATGTTCTTCTATACAAACATGTCACTGTAGATGTTCTATCACTGCACTGGATGAACTGCTAAACAGACAAGTCACTGTTGGTGTTTTATCACTGTACTGGATGACCTGCCAAACAGACATGTTACTGTAGATGTTTTATCGCTGTACTGGATGTTCTTCTATACAAACATGTCACTGTAGATGTTGTATCACTGCACTGGATGAACTGCTAAACAGACAAGTCACTGTTGGTGTTTTATCACTGGATGAACTGCTAAACAGACATGTCACTGTAGGTGTTCTATCACTGCACTGGATGAACTGCTAAACAGACATGTCACTGTAGGTGTTTTCTCACTGGATGAACTGCTAAAAAGACATGTCACTGTAGGTGTTTTATCACTGCACCGGACGAACCTTTAAACAGACATGTCACTCGAGGTGTTTTATCACTGCACTGGATGTTCTGCTATACAGACATGTCACTGTAGGTGTTCTATCACTAGATGAACTGCTAAACAGACATGTCACTGTAGGTGTTATATCACTGCACTGGATGACCTGCCAAACAGACATGTTACTGCAGGTGTTCTATCACTGCACTGGATGAACTGCTAAACAGACATTTCACTGTAGGTGTTTTATCACTGGATGAACTGCTAAACAGACATGTCACTTTTGGTGTTTTATCACTGCACTGGATGAACTGCTAAACAGATAAGTCACTGTTGGTGTTTCATCACTGGATGAACTGCTAAACAGACATGTCACTGTAGGTGTTCTATCACTGCACTGGATGTTCTGCTATACAGATATGTCACTGTTGGTGTTCTACCACTGGATGAACTGCAATACAGACATGTCACTGTAGGTGATTTATCACTGAACTGGATGAACTGCTAAACAGACATGTCACTTTAGGTGTTCTATCACTGCACTGGATCAATTGCTAAACAGGCATGTCACTGTTGGTGTTCTATCACTGCACTGGATCAATTGCTAAACAGGCATGTCACTGTTGGTGTTATTTTACTGGATGAACTGCTAAAAAGACATGTCACTGTAGGTGTTTTATCACTGGATGAACTGCTATACAGACATCTCACTGTAGGTGTTCTATCACTGCACTGGATGAACTGCTATACAGACATGTCACTGTAGGTATTCTATCACTGCACTGGATGAACTGCTATACAGACATGTCACTGTAGGTGTTTTATCACTGCACTGGATGAACTGGTAAACAGACATGTCACTGTTGGTGTTTTATCACTGCACTGGATGAACTGCTAAACAGACATGTCACTGTAGGTGTTTTATCACTGCACTGGATGTTCTGCTCAATAGACATGTCACTGTTGGTGTTCTATCACTGGATGAACTGCTATACAGATATGTCACTGTTTTTGTTCTATCACTGGATGAACTGCTAAACCGACATGTCACTGTTGGTGTTCTATCACTAGATGAACTGCTAAACAGACATGTCACTGTAGGTGTTTTATTGCTGTACTGGATGTTCTTCTATACAAACATGTCACTGTTGGTGTTTTATCACTGCACTGGATGAACTGCTAAACAGACATGTCACTGTAGGTGTGTTATCACTGCACTGGATGACCTAACAAACAGACATGTTACTGCAGGTGTTCTATCACTGCACTGGATGAACTACTATACAGACATTTCACTGTAGGTGTTTTATCACTGGATGAACTGCTAAACAGACATGTCACTGTTGGTGTTTTATCACTGCACTGGATGAACTGCAAAACAGACATGTCACTGTAGGTGTTTTATCGCTGTACTGGATGTTCTTCTATGCAAACATGTCACTGTAGATGTTGTATCACTGCACTGGATGAACTGCTAAACAGACATGTCACTGTAGGTGTTCTATCACTGCAATGGATGAACTGCTAAACAGACATGTCACTGTTGGTGTTTCATCACTGGATGAACTGCTAAACAGACACGTCACTGTAGGTGTTCTATCACTGCACTGGCTGTTCTTCTATACAGACATGTCACTGTTGGTGGTCTATCACTGGATAAACTGCTAAACAGACATGTCACTGTTGGTGTTTTATCACTGTACTGGATGAACTGCTATACAGACATGTCACTGTTGGTGTTCTATCACTAGATGAACTGCTAAACAGACATGTCACTGTTGGTGTTTTATCACTGCACTGGATGAACTGCTATACAGACATGTCACTGTAGGTGTTCTATCACTGCATTGGATGAACTGCTATACAGATATGTCACTGTCGGTGTTCTATCACTGCACTGGATGAACTGCTATACAGACACGTCACTGTAGGTGTTCTATCACTGGATGAACTGCTATACAGACATGTCACTGTAGGTGTTCTATCACTAGATGAACTGCTAAACAGACATGTCACTGTAGGTGTTATATCACTGGATGAAATGCTAAACAGATGTCACTGTAGGTGTTCTACCACTGGATTAACTGCTAAACAGACATGTCACTCTAGGTGTTCTATCACTGCACTGGATGAACTGCTAAACAGACATGTCACTGTTGGTGTTCTATCACTGGATGAACTGCTAAACAGACATGTCACTGTTGGTGTTTTATCACTGCACTGGATGAACTGCTAAACAGACATGTCACTGTAGGTGTTTTATCACTGCACTGGATGAACTGCCAAACAGACATGTTACTGCAGGTGTTCTATCACTGCACTGGATGAACTGCTAAACAGACATGTCACTGTAGGTGTTTTATCACTGCACTGGATGAACTGCCAAACAGACATGTTACTGCAGGTGTTTTATCACTGCACTGGATGAACTGCAAAACAGACATGTCACTGTAGGTGTTTTATCGCTGTACTGGATGTTCTTCTATACAAACATGTCACTGTAGATGTTGTATCACTGCACTGGATGAACTGCTAAACAGACACGTCCCCGTAGGTGTTCTATCACTGCACTGGCTGTTCTTCTATACAGACATGTCACTGTTGGTGTTTTATCACTGCACTGGATGTTCTGATATACAGACATGTCACTGTTGGTGTTTTATCACTGGATGAACTGCTAAACAAACATGTCACTCTAGGTGTTCTATCACTGCACTGGATGAACAGCTAAACAGACATGTCACTGTTGGTGGTTTATCACTGTACTGGATGAACTGCTATACAGACATGTCACTGTTGGTGTTTTATCACTGTACTGGATGAACTGCTAAACAGACATGTCACTGTTGATGTTCTATCACTCGATGAACTGCTAAACAGACATGTCACTGTTGGTGTTTTATCACTGCACTGGATGAACTGCTATACAGACATGTCACTGTTTGGTGTTCTATCACTGGATGAACTGCTAAACAGACATGCCACTGTTGGTGTTCTATCACTGGATGAACTGCTAAACAGACATGTCACTGTTTGGTGTTCTATCACTGGATGAACTGCTAAACAGACATGTCACTGTAGGTGTTTTATCACTGGATGAACTGCTAAACAGACATGTCACTGTTGGTGTTCTATCACTGCACTCGATGAACTGCTAAACAGACATGTCACTGTTGGTGTTCCATCACTGGATGAACTGCTAAACAGACATGTCACTGTAGGTGTTATATCACTGGATGAACTGCTAAACAGCCATGTCACTGTTGGTTTTCTATGACTGCACTGGATGAACTGCTAAACAGACATTTCACTGTAGGTGTTTTATCACTGGATGAACTGCAAAACAGACATGTCACTGTAGGTGTTTTATCGCTGTACTGTATGTTCTTCTATACAAACATGTCACTGTAGATGTTGTATCACTGCACTGGATGAACTGCTATACAGACATGTCACTGTTTGGTGTTCTATCACTGGATGAACTGCTTAACAGACATGTCACTGTTGGTGTTCTATCACTGGATGAACTGCTAAACAGACATGTCACTGTTGGTGTTCTATCACTGGATGAACTGCTAAACAGACATGTCACTGTAGGTGTTCTATCACTGGATGAACTGCTAAACAGACATGTCACTGTAGGTGTTCTATCACTGGATGAACTGCTAAACAGACATGTCACTGTAGGTGTTCTGTCACTGGATGAACTGCTTAACAGACATGTCACTGTTGGTGTTCTATCACTGGATGAACTGCTAAACAGACATGTCACTGTAGGTGTTCTATCACTGGATGAACTGCTAAACAGACATGTCACTGTAGGTGTTCTATCACTGGATGAACTGCTAAACAGACATGTCACTGTTGGTGTTCTATCACTGGATGAACTGCTAAACAGACATGTCACTGTAGGTGTTCTGTCACTGGATGAACTGCTTAACAGACATGTCATTGTTGGTGTTCTATCACTGGATGAACTGCTAAACAGACATGTCACTGTAGGTGTTCTGTCACTGGATGAACTGCTTAACAGACATGTCATTGTTGGTGTTTTATCACTGGATGAACTGCTTAACAGACATGTCACTGTTGGTGTTCTATCACTGGATGAACTGCTAAACAGACATGTCACTGTAGGTGTTCTATCACTGGATGAACTGCTAAACAGACATGTCACTGTAGGTGTTATATCACTGGATGAACTGCTAAACAGACATGTCACTGTAGGTGTTCTATCACTGGATGAACTGCTTAACAGACATGTCATTGTTGGTGTTCTATCACTGGATGAACTGCTAAACAGACTTGTCACTGTTGGTGTTCTAGCAAATCAAATCAAATCAAATCAAATGTATTTATATAGCCCTTCGTACATCAGCTGATATCTCAAAGTGCTGTACAGAAACCCAGCCTAAAACCCCAAACAGCAAACAATGCAGGTGTAAAACTGCTTAACAGACATGTCATTGTTGGTGTTCTATCACTGGATGAACTGCTAAACAGACATGTCACTGGATTCTTTATGCAAATTGCGGTATTAGTCACAATGCCCGCCAGTGAAAAAATAAACATGACCATAATCTACCATTGAGGATAATTAAAAATTAAGTCAGAAAACTCATACATTTCCAATGTGCTGTTGGTAGTGAGGCATGTTTTATTTAGATTCCAACTTTCTATGTCAGCGCCAATATTCTCCTTATCAGCAGTTTACAGATAGGTTGAGCGAAGAATGGAAATAATTGTCAGGATACTTTCTAGTCATTTGTTTTGTGTTTGCATAAAAAAAAATACATCATGTCACACAATGTTGGGCAATCCCCCAAAACAGATTGAGCTTGTTGTGATTCGTTTGCTTCTTGTGAGATAAGTTGACTTTGATGAGTGACAGTAGAGCGGCTAACTGAGTGTCTCCACCTTGGCAAGAAACCATTCCAGTTGGATTATCCCCAATTAGATATACATGGTGTAGTGCCATCACTGAGTTGAAGCTGAGTCTTTCGGCTATAGGAGAAACTGACGTGTAGCCTACGGCATGTGTGTGTGTGGTGGACGTGTTTAACAGCATGTTTACAGTACACACTGGTTTTCCCTCGTGGCAGGGGTTAAAAGACACAGGTAGACACACGATCATGTTAAAGGGCAATGTGTATTTGTGTGTGTGAAATACAGAACTAAGCCTGTGTGATTGCCCTGACATACTGTAGCTGGAGATGGTTGCATATAAGTGATGTTTCTGTCTCTATGGGAGCTTGTGCCTTTTATGTGAATCGTTTAGCGGGGCCTTGCCTCAACAAACCCATTTAATCTATTATTCATTGTATCATAACTAAACAGATTATTTTCTTCAGTTAAGAGTAGTGAATATGTGGAATTAACTCTGGTGTAGAGTGAAAGGGGAGTTCAGTTGTCAAAAATCAATTTAAGTAGGAAGGGGATTGCCCGTGTTTAGCAGAAGCAGTACAAGTGTTCTCCTGTGGTAATCACACAAAGGAATTATATTTATAGGCCTATAATGCTTTAGATTACCATATCAAGGAGATTAGCAGGTATCCAGATTGCCAGCCTCAAAAGGTTGTGGCAAGACATTCCCACTGGGCACACACTGGGCCAATGATAGTATACCTAGTTTCACGTTGAAACGATGGTGTCCTCTGGGAAAATCAGATGTCAATGCAGCTTACATAACCCCAACCTCACTCCGAATGTACTTTCACATACAGCTTGTGTAAGAAAAGTTAGGCGTTACTTTAAACTTTTCAATATTATTAAGGTAGTCCTCGCAAAGGAGTTTGGGAGCTGATCAGTGTTTAAAGTTGTTGAACACAGCTGACTGTTCCCCGGGCGCCGAAGACGCGGATGTCGATAAAGGCAGCCCCCCGCACCTCTGATTCAGAGGGGTTGGGTTCTGCCAGTCACGTTCTGTTAAAGGTCCCCAAAGCACACACCTGGGGCGGAAGGGTAGCCTAGTGGTTAGAGCATTGGGCTAGTAACTGAAAGGTTGCAAGTTCAAATCCCCGAGCTGACAAGGTACAGATCTGTTTTTCTGCCCTTGAACAGGCAGTTAACCCACTGTTCCTAAGCCATCATTGAAAATAAGAATTTGTTCATAACTGACTTGCCTAGTAAAATAAAGGTTAACATTTTATTTATTTTTTTATCCCTGGGTTGCTCCTCTTTTCAGTTCGCTGCAGCTAGCGACTGGAACGACCTGCAACAAACACTCAAACTGGACAGTTTTATCTCAATCTCTTCATTCAAAGACTCAATCATGGACACTCTTACTGACAGTTGTGGCTGCTTTGTGTGATGTAGTCTCTACCTTCTTGCCCTTTGTGCTGTTGTCTGTGCCCAATAATGTTTGTACCATGTTTTGTGGTGCTGCCATGTTGTGTTGCTACCATGTTGTTGTTATGTTGTGTTGCTACCATGCTGTGTTGTTATGTTGTGTTGCTACCATGTTGTTGTTATGTTGTGTTGCTACCATGTTGTTGTCATGTTGTGTTGCTACCATGCTGTGTTGTTATGTTGTGTTGCTACCATGCTGTGTTGTTATGTTGTGTTGCTACCATGCTGTGTTGTTATGTTGTGTTGCTACCATGCTGTGTTGCTATGTTGTGTTGCTACCATGCTGTGTTGTTATGTTGTGTTGCTACCATGCTGTGTTGTTATGTTGTGTTGCTACCATGCTGTGTTGTTATGTTGTGTTGCTACCATGCTGTGTTGTTATGTTGTGTTGCTACCATGCTGTTTTGTTGTGATGTGTTGCTACCATGCTGTTTGTTGTGATGTGTTGCTACCATGTTGTTGTCATGTTGTGTTGCTACCATGCTGTGTTGTTATGTTGTGTTGCTACCATGCTGTGTTGTTATGTTGTGTTGCTACCATGCTGTGTTGTTATGATGTGTTGCTAACATGTTGTTGTTATGATGTGTTGCTAACATGTTGTTGTTATGTTGTGTTGCTACCATGCTGTTGTTATGATGTTTTGCTACCATGTTGTTGTTATGTTGTGTTGCTACCATGTTGTTGTTATGATGTGTTGCTACCATGTTGTTGTTATGATGTGTTGCTAACATGTTGTTGTTATGATGTGTTGCTAACATGCTTGTTGTTATGTTGTGTTGCTACCATGTTGTTGTTATGTTGTGTTGCTACCATGCTGTGTTGTTATGTTGTGTTGCTACCATGTTGTGTTTTTGTTGTGTTGCTACCATGCTGTGTTGTTATCTTATGTTTTTTTATGTTGTGTTGCTACCTTGTTGTGATTGTTTTGTTATTTCTATTGCTATTTATGTTGTTGTTATGATGTGTTGCTTTTGCCATACTGTGTAGTTAAGGTTTAAAATGTTGTACAACTGACTAGGTTTACCCCTTTCCTTTTCCCTTGTTTCCAAAGTGTTGTGTTGCTACCATGCTGTGTTGTTATGTTGTGTTGTTACCATGCTGTGTTGTTATGTTGTGTTGCTACCATGCTGTGTTGCTACATGTTGTATCTGGATTGCTATTACCATGCTGTGTTGTTATGTTGTGTTGCCCCTACCATGCTGTGTTGTTATGTTGTGTTGCTACCATGCTGTGTTGTTATGTTGTGTTGCTACCATGCTGTGTTGTTATGATGTGTTGCTACCATGCTGTGTTGTTATGTTGTTTTGCTACCATGCTGTGTTGTTATGTTGTGTTGCTACCATGCTGTGTTGTTATGTTGTGTTGCTACCATGTTGTTGTTATGTTGTGTCGCTACCATGCTGTGTTGTTATGTTGTGTTGCTACCATGTTGTTGTTATGTTGTGTTGCTACCATGCTGTGTTGTTATGTTGTTTTGCTACCATGTTGTTGTTATGTTGTGTTGCTAACATGTTGTTGTTATGATGTGTTGCTAACATGTTGTTGTTATGATGTGTTACTAACATGTTGTTGTTATGATGTGTTGCTACCATGCTGTGTTGTTATGTTGTGTTGCTACCATGCTGTGTTGTTATGTTGTGTTGCTACCATGTTGTTGTTATGTTGTGTTGCTACCATGCTGTTTGTTATGTTGTGTTGCTACCATGCTGTGTTGTTATGTTTATGTTGCTACCATGCTGTGTTGTTATGTTGTGTTGCTACCATGCTGTGTTTTATGTTGTGTTGCTACCATGCTGTGTTGTTATGTTGTGTTGCTACCATGCTGTGTTGTGATGTGTTGCTACCATGCTGTGTTGTTGTGATGTGTTGCTACCATGCTGTGTTGTTATGTTGTGTTGCTACCATGCTGTGTTGTTATGTTGTGTTGCTACCATGCTGTGTTGTTATGTTGTGTTGCTACCATGCTGTGTTGTTATGATGTGTTGCTAACATGTTGTTGTTATGATGTGTTGCTAACATGTTGTTGTTATGATGTGTTGCTACCATGTTGTTGTTATGATGTGTTGCTACCATGTTGTTGTTATGATGTGTTGCTACCATGTTGTTGTTATGATGTGTTGCTACCATGTTGTTGTTATGATGTGTTGCTAACATGTTGTTGTTATGATGTGTTGCTAACATGTTGTTGTTATGTTGTGTTGCTACCATGTTGTTGTTATGTTGTGTTGCTACCATGCTGTGTTGTTATGTTGTGTTGCTACCATGCTGTGTTGTTATGTTGTGTTGCTACCATGCTGTGTTGTTATCTTATGTCTTTCTTTATGTTGTGCTGTCTCTCTTGTTGTGATGTGTTTTGTCCAATATTTCTATTGTATTTATTGTATTTAGTTTTTTAAAATCCAAGGCCCCCGTCCCTGCAGGAGGCCTTTTGCCTTTTGGTAGGCCGTCATTGTAAATAAGAATTTGATCTTAACTGATTTGCCTAGTTAAATAAAGGTTAAATAAAATAAAAAATGTAATGCAGAAGACACATTTCAGTTGTACAACTGACTAGGTTTACCCCTTTCCTTTTCCCTTGTTTCCAAAGTTAAGCAGTGTATGTAGAGGTACTGTAGGTATCTGGATGATAGAGGTATTCTCACTGCAGTGCATGGCCCCTCTTTATACCAGTAGGGGAATTACCCCTCTTTATACCAGTAGGGGCATTACTCCTCTTGATACCAGTAGGGGCATTACCCCTCTTTATACCAGTAGGGGCATTACCCCTCTTTATACCAGTAGGGGCATTACCCCTCTTTATACCAGTAGGGGAATTACCCCTCTTTATACCAGTAGGGGCATATCCCCTGTTTATACCAGTAGGGGCATTACCCCTCTTTACACCAGTAGGGGCATTACCCCTCTTTATACCAGTAGGGGCATTACCCCTCTTTATACCAGTAGGGGCATTACCCCTCTTTATACCAGTAGGGGCATTACCCCTCTTTATACCAGTAGGGGCATTACCCTTCTTTATACCAGTAGGGGAATTACCCCTCTTTATACCAGTAGGGGCATTACCCCTCTTTACACCAGTAGGGGCATTACCCCTCTTTACACCAGTAGGGGCATTACCCTTCTTTATACCAGTAGGGGAATTACCCCTCTTTATACCAGTAGGGGCATTACCCCTCTTTACACCAGTAGGGGCATTACCCCTCTTTATAGTAGGGGCATTACCCCTCTTTACACCAGTAGGGCATAGTAGGGGAATTACCCCTCTTTATACCAGTAGGGGATTACCCCTTTACTTTACCCCTCTTTACACCAGTAGGGGAATTACCCCTCTTTACACCAGTAGGGGCATTACCCCTCTTTACACCAGTAGGGGCATTACCCCTCTTTACACCAGTAGGGGAATTACCCCTCTTTACACCAGTAGGGGAATTACCCCTCTTTACACCAGTAGGGGAATTACCCCTCTTTATACCAGTAGGGGCATTACCCCTCTTTATACCAGTAGGGGAATTACCCCTCTTTACACCAGTAGGGGCATTACCCCTCTTTACACCAGTAGGGGCATTACCCCTCTTTACACCAGTAGGGGCATTACCCCTCTTTACACCAGTAGGGGCATTACCCCTCTTTACACCAGTAGGGGCATTACCCCTCTTTACACCAGTAGGGGCCACCCCTCTTTACACCAGTAGGGGCATTACCCCTCTTTACACCAGTAGGGGCATTACCCCTCTTTACACCAGTAGGGGCATTACCCCTCTTTATACTTTATACCATTACCCCTCTTTACACCAGTAGGGGCATTACCCCTCTTTACACCAGTAGGGGCATTACCCCTCTTTACACCAGTAGGGGCATTACCCCTCTTTACACCAGTAGGGGCATTACCCCTCTTTACACCAGTAGGGGCATTACCCCTCTTTACACCAGTAGGGGCATTACCCCTCTTTACACCAGTAGGGGCATTACCCCTCTTTACACCAGTAGGGGCATTACCCCTCTTTACACCAGTAGGGGCATTACCCCTCTTTACACCAGTAGGGGCATTACCCCTCTTTACACCAGTAGGGGCATTACCCCTCTTTACACCAGTAGGGGCATTACCCCTCTTTACACCAGTAGGGGCATTACCCCTCTTTACACCAGTAGGGGCATTACCCCTCTTTACACCACCAGTAGGGGCATTACCCCTCTTTACACCAGTAGGGGCATTACCCCTCTTTACACCAGTAGGGCATTACCCCTCTTTACACCAGTAGGGGCCCCTCTTTACCCAGTCTTTACACCAGTAGGGGCATTACCCCTCTTTACACCAGTAGGGGCATTACCCCTCTTTACACCAGTAGGGCATTACCCCTCCAGTTTACACACCAGTAGGGGCATTACCCCTCTTTACACCAGTAGGAGCCCCCTCTTTACACCAGTAGGGCATTACCCCTCTTTACACCAGTAGGGGCATTACCCCTCTTTACACCAGTAGGGGCATTACCCCTCTTTACACCAGTAGGGGCATTACCCTCTTTACACCAGTAGGAGCATTACCCCTCTTTACACCAGTAGGAGCATTACCCCTCTTTACACCAGTAGGGGCATTACCCCTCTTTACACCAGTAGGGCACCAGTAGGGGCATTACCCCTCTTTACACCAGTAGGGGCATTACCCCTCTTTACACCAGTAGGGGCATTACCCCTCTTTACCCAGTAGGGGCATTACCCTCTTTACACCAGTAGGGGCATTACCCCTCTTTACACCAGTAGGGGCATTACCCCTCTACACAGTAGGGGCATTACCCCTCTTTACACCAGTAGGGGCATTACCCCTCTTTATTACCCCTCTACCAGTAGGGGCATTACCCCTCTACACCAGTAGGGGCATTACCCCTCTTTACACCAGTAGGGGTATTACCCCTCTACACCAGTAGGGGCATTACCCCTTTTACACCAGTAGGGGCATTACCCCTCTTTACACCAGTTTACCCCTCTTTACCAGTAGGGGCATTACCCCTCTTTGCACCAGTAGGGGCATTACCCCTCTTTACACCAGTAGGGGCATTACCCCTCTTTACACCAGTAGGGGTATTACCCCTCTTTACACCCCCTTAGTAGGGGCATTACCCCTCTTTACACCAGTAGGGGTATTACCCCTCTACACCAGTAGGGGTATTACCCCTCTACACCAGTAGGGGTATTACCCCTCTTTACACCAGTAGGGGCATTACCCCTCTACACCAGTAGGAGCATTACCCCTCTTTACACCAGTAGGAGCATTACCCCTCTTTATACCAGTAGGGGCATTACCCCTCTTTATACCAGTAGGGGCATTACCCCTCTTTATACCAGTAGGGGCATTACCCCTCTTTATACCAGTAGGGGCATTACCCCTCTTTATACCAGTAGGGGCATTACCCCTCTTTATACCAGTAGGGGCATTACCCCTCTTTATACCAGTAGGGGCATTACCCCTCTTTACACCAGTAGGGGCATTACCCCTCTTTATACCAGTAGGGGCATTACCCCTCTTTACACCAGTCTTTCTTTATACCAGTAGGGGCATTACCCCTCTTTACACCAGTAGGGGCATTACCCCTCTTTACACCAGTAGGGGCATTACCCCTCTTTACACCAGTAGGGGCATTACCCCTCTTTATACCAGTAGGAGTATTACCCCTCTTTACACCAGTAGGAGCATTACCCCTCTTTACACCAGTAGGGGCATTACCCCTCTTTATACCAGTAGGAGTATTACCCCTCTTTACACCAGTAGGAGCATTACCCCTCTTTACACCAGTAGGAGCATTACCCCTCTTTACACCAGTAGGGGCATTACCCCTCTTTACACCAGTAGGGGAATTACCCCTCTTTACACCAGTAGGAGCATTACCCCTCTTTACACCAGTAGGGGCATTACCCCTCTTTATACCAGTAGGAGCATTACCCCTCTTTATACCAGTAGGAGCATTACCCCTCTTTACACCAGTAGGGGCATTACCCCTCTTTACACCAGTAGGGGAATTACCCCTCTTTACACCAGTAGGGGAATTACCCCTCTTTACACCAGTAGGGGAATTACCCCTCTTTACACCAGTAGGGGCATTACCCCTCTTTATACCAGTAGGGGCATTACCCCTCTTTACACCAGTAGGGGAATTACCCCTCTTTACACCAGTAGGGGAATTACCCCTCTTTACACCAGTAGGGGAATTACCCCTCTTTACACCAGTAGGGGAATTACCCCTCTTTACACCAGTAGGGGCATTACCCCTCTTTACACCAGTAGGAGCATTACCCCTCTTTACACCAGTAGGGGCATTACCCCTCTTTACACCAGTAGGGGCATTACCCCTCTTTACACCAGTAGGGGCATTACCCCTCTTTACACCAGTAGGAGCATTACCCCTCTTTACACCAGTAGGAGCATTACCCCTCTTTACACCAGTAGGGGCATTACCCCTCTTTACACAAGTAGGAGCATTACCCCTCTTTACACCAGTAGGAGCATTACCCCTCTTTACACCAGTAGGGGCATTACCCCTCTTTACACCAGTAGGGCATTACCCCTCTTTTTACACCAGTAGGAGCATTACCCCTCTTTACACCAGTAGGGGCATTACCCCTCTTTACACCAGTAGGAGCATTACCCCTCTTTACACCAGTAGGAGCATTACCCCTCTTTACACCAGTAGGGGCATTACCCCTCTTTACACCAGTAGGAGCATTACCCCTCTTTACACCAGTAGGGGCATTACCCCTCTTTACACCAGTAGGGGCATTACCCCTCTTTACACCAGTAGGAGTATTACCCCTCTTTACACCAGTAGGAGCATTACCCCTCTTTACACCAGTAGGGGTATTACCCCTTTACACCAGTAGGGGCATTACCCCTCTTTACACCAGTAGGGGCATTACCCCTCTTTACACCAGTAGGGGTATTACCCCTCTACACCAGTAGGGGTATTACCCCTCTTTACTCCACTAGGGGTATTACCCCTCTACACCAGTAGGGGTATTACCCCTCTTTACACCAGTAGGGGCATTACCCCTCTACACCAGTAGGGGTATTACCCCTCTACACCAGTAGGGGCATTACCCCTCTTTACACCAGTAGGGGTATTACCCCTCTACACCAGTAGGGGTATTACCCCTTTACACCAGTAGGGGTATTACCCCTCTTTACACCAGTAGGGGCATTACCCCTCTACACCAGTAGGGGTATTACCCCTCTACACCAGTAGGGGCATTACCCCTCTTTACACCAGTAGGGGTATTACCCCTCTACACCAGTAGGGGTATTACCCCTTTACACCAGTAGGGGTATTACCCCTCTTTACACCAGTAGGGGTATTACCCCTCTACACCAGTAGGGGTATTACCCCTCTACACCAGTAGGGGTCAGTGTTCAGGAAGGAATCGTTGGACTGTGGCTTCAGATTTTATTTCAATATACCTCTTTATTTAGGTTCATGATGTTGGAACAATGTCGTTGATTCAAACATACCATTTTAATATCAACATTGAAATAAGGTAAATAACATATGTTTAATCAAATATGAAATTCAACATAATTTCAATCACCCAAAATACTGTATATTGAATATAGGATAAAAAAAGATTTTTAGACGTTTCTATGCATTATCAACTTACACATAGTTCTGCTGATTATGTTGACATTAGACTGACGTAACAATCCGTTAGTCAGGTTAAATCAATCTATTTAAGTTGACAATTTACCATAATTTCAATGTTTAAAACGCAGGTTGAAATGAGATGAAAACAGTACTGGTTAATAACTTTTGTTTTCCTCGTTGATTCCACGTCACACTACGTTCACAAATCACGTTGAAACAATGTTAATTCAACCACTGTGTTCCAAGTGAGTTTTCAGTTGGTAGAAAATGACAAGAATGTGATTCTGTGGGAGCAGCATTCTTGATCAGGAGCCAGAGCCTGTGGTGTTGTCCAGCGGGAGCCTGTGGTGGTGTTCAACGGGAGCCTGTGGTGTTGTCCAGCTGCGGAGAGCACTGGGCTCTAGGCATGGCACGGCCCGTCCCTCAAGGGTAAAGGCATTGAAGGCTACATGTTGTTGCCCTCTACAGTGCACATGTGCTGCACTCCAGGTATAGATATTGTGTGGCCTTAACCTCCTGGCCTGCTCTTATAGTTTGGGTGATTTGTATCCTTGTCAGTCTCAGACTACTGTCTCTCTATTGTGTGCCATACATTCGCGTAGCACACGCTTCAGCGCTCCAGCAGGTATATTTCACTGGTCATCCCCAAAGCCAACACTTCCTTTGGCCACCTTTCCTTCCGGTTCTCTGCTGCCAATGACTGGAACAAATTGCAAAAATCTCTGAAGCTGGAGTCTTATATCTCCCTCTCTAACTTTAAGCATCAGCTGTCAGAGCAGCTCACCGATCACTGTACCTGTACACAGCCAATCTGTAAATAGCACACCCAACTACCTCATCCCCATATTGTTATTAATCCTCTTGCTCTTTTGCACCCCAGTATCTCTACTTGCACATCATCATCTGCACATCCATCACTCCAGTATTATGCTAAATTGTAATTATTTTCGCGTCTAGGGCTTATTTATTGCCTTTACCTCCCTACTCTTCTACATTTGCACACGCCGTACATACATTTATTTTATTTTGTGTTATTGACTGTACGTTTGTTTATGTGTAACTCCATGTTGTTTGTTTCTGTCGCACTGCTTTGCTTTATCTTGGCCAGGTCGCAGTTGTAAATGAGAACTTGTTCTCAACTGGCCTACCTGGTTCAATAAAGGTGAAATAAAAATACAAATCATTGCCTCCTGCCTAAAAGGTGTGGCCAGAGTATTGATGAATGAGTGACTTGTCTGGTGCAGCAGCAGCATCTTTACATTGATTCTAAACAAAGGCGCCTCATTGTTTATGTCTATAAAAGCAATTGATTTTGGTAACTCATGAGGTCCAAGGGAATTCATGCACATTACGTCTGGATAACAAAGTGAGCATGCTGTCAAATTATGAGTGTGTGTGTGTGTTTTTGTGTCTATGTGTGTGTGTGTTTGTGTGTGTGTGTGTATGATTCACATGAAGAGGACATCTGGTCTAATCCTTCACAAGTGCAATTCCAACTTTCCGGTATACAGTCAGTCTCTCTCAGTTTGAGCATATGGTAACATTTGTTTTTAGGAGCCTTGTATTTTGGGGGGGAGACACAGTGGGTTTTCCAGCAGTACGAGACATGCACAAATGCACAAATAAATTCAGTCTGGCCCCTATTCACTGACCCACACTAGTAGCACGTCATGCTTGTGCCAGGTTGTCCAGTGTGTTTTGTCGGTCAGAGATTGCTTGTGGTCATCCTCCCAACTCATGTCACCTCCTTCACGATGGTGACATGCAGCCAGGCCAGATGTCCCAGTCATGTCACTCAAGCACAGAGCCACAAGAGCCTGCATGATGATAGCAGGGTTTATATTATACACAGGGAGAACAGAAAGCCTCTCTCCATCTCCCCTTCATTCCTTCCCAGGGCTTTAAAACTAACAGTCATTCCTGACTGTCTTTCTCTACACACTGCCTTTTAATGAAAGGTGTCCTTGAGTGTCCTGAATGGCATCTGCTATATACAATGTATTATTAGTAGTAGTAGTAGTAGTAGTAGTTGTATTATTATTAGTATTATTGTTATTAGTAGTAGTAGTAGTAGTAGTAGTAGTAGTAGTAGTAGTAGTGTTGTTGTTGTTATTGTTGTTATTATTATTATTGTTATTATTATTGTTATTATTGTTCTTGTTGTTGTTATTATTATTGTTACTATTATTGTTATTTTTACTGTTGTTGTTATTATTATTATAATTGTTAATATTGTTATTGTTATTATTATTAATAATTGTTGTTGTTGTTGTTTTTAGAACAATCACGAAAGGTTCTGAATCACATAGCACCTACAGGTTGTGAGGCATCGTGTTTGAAGCTAGGACCAGCTGCAGGCCCTGTAGCAACTATTATCAGCTCTGGGTTATTTAGAAATAAAGTGTCGTCACACTTGGGCATTTATCCCTGTGTGTGTGGAATAGGTTGGTTTTAGGGTGTTTCTGTGTTGATTGTATGTGACAGATATCTCATTAGCTTGATAGAATTTGCCAACAGGAACAGGACCAAGGCCAGAGAGGACATGACGAGGACAGCTGGTCTCTGCAGTGCTATAGGTTGTTTCAGATATCCTGCCTGTTTCTCCAGTCTGCTCAGCGTAGACTGTTACGGTATATGACCTGGTGGCCATATTCCAGACCTCTGTAGTGACGTGAGCTAGAGGGGGAACGCTGCACATTAACTGACATTAGGTCTGTATCAAGGTTATAATAGATATGTTTTAATATATAAAATAAAATAAAAAATGTTGAAAAAATGTTTTGACCTGAGATGCTAGTTTTTATTTAATTATAGTAGTGTACAAATATTTCTAATGAGTTTTTATATTTTTTAGTTTCATTTATAGCGGTAGGGACATACTGTAAAGCATACCTGGGAGGCTAGGAGACATTGTGCTGTATAGTGTGTTTGGTTTTGGGGGGGGATTTCAGTTCTTGCAACTGGGGGACAGCAATACATAAGGTGCTGGGTCAGATCACAGGTTAGGTTAGGTTTCAATTATAAATCAAATCAAATGTATTTATATAGCCCTTCGTACATCAACTCAATGTGACTTGGATTTAAAAGACTGGTGCAAAAATATGTTTCTCTCTTGCCCATGTTTACATCACTGATGTATAGGGGTTTACACCAGTCCAATGCCTTTTAACGTGTGAGAAGAGTCAAGTTAGCTGCCTAGCTGTTTTACCCCTGTTTAGCTAGCGATAGTGATGCACAAGATAGCCCTATTTGAAACATCACCCTCTTCTACTGGCAGCATTTACACACCAGATTCAGTAGTTTGAAAATTCCCCCAAAACTCAATTGAAAACCCGATTAGATTTTTGCCCAAAGTTTAGGAAAAAAAACAAAAATTTAACATAATTCATGATGTTTGTTTTTTTAGTTAGTTTTGGAGTCAAATATAATAGTCTCAGAATAGTTTTAGTTTTTCAAACAGGTTTGTTTTATTTCAGTTTTTGTATTAGTTTCAACTTGAGTTGACTATAACGACCTTGGTCTGTATCCTTCTTACACTGGGTAAATTACAGATGTAGTATCTTTATTTGATCACCTTGTTGAAGGAGGACTTACATTTTTTCTAAAGTCTAGCAACCTTGCCAGCAGGCATGACAGCTAAGACAGTTGGAGACAAGCTACTCTAACTTGATTGAAAGCCTGAAATAGCTTGGTAGTTAGTTATGAGATTGGGAGATTGGGAATTTATGTAGCTGACTAGCTGAAGCCAACTCCAAGCCAAATTGGTTGCTAGTATTACAGAGAAACAACAAAACACTTTTGTTTTATTTATTCATCAACAAGGAATCAATAGGCTACATACGTAAATCCTGTCCATCTCTAAAATCAAATCAAATGCTGTGTCTGTCACTCGAAACTCTCTCCTGACGATACTGTCTGCACTATCTAGACTCTAGACCTAACCTGTCTGCACTATCTAGACTCTAGACCTAACCTGTCTGCACTATCTAGACTCTAGACCTAACCTGTCTGCACTATCTAGACTCTAGACCTAACCTGTCTGCACTATCTAGACTCTAGACCTAACCTGTCTGCACTATCTAGAGTATCTAGTGTCCTGCAAACAGATTTTTGCTCCTTGATGCACCTAGGAAGCAACCACTTACTAGGCAGAATAGGGGGCGGGGGTAGCTATAGTCTGGTGTTATTTGGCACTAATGATATTGTGGCTATAGTCTGGTGTAATCTGGCTCTAATGATAATGTGGCTATAGTCTGGTGTAATCTGGCTTTAATGATAATGTAGCTACAGTCTGGTGTAATCTGGCTTTAATGATAATGTAGCTACAGTCTGGTGTAATCTGTCTGTAATGATAGAGTGGCTATAGTCTGGTGTAATCTGGCTCTAATGACAGTGTGGCTATAGTCTGGTGTAATCTGGCTCTAATGACAGTGTGGCTATAGTCTGGTGTAATCTGGCTCTAATGATAACGTAGGTAAAGTCTGATGTAATCTGGCTGTAATGACAGTGTGGCTATAGTCTGGTGTAATCTGGCTCTAATGATAGTGTGGCTATAGTCTGGTGTAATCTGGCTCTAATGATAACGTAGGTAAAGTCTGATGTAATCTGGCTGTAATTACAGTGTTTTTGGCTGATATGTTGTGAGAATGATAGAGCACCACATCTCACCACAATAAACTCAGAAACATATCATCTTTTTTTGTGTCAAAGCCTGCAGAACATAAGGGGATTACCATTATTACAATTCACGTAAAGAACCTGAGTTTAGGTCTTTTAAGAAGAGAATTGTATTCAGCTCTGGCTCTGATTCATGATTAGGTCTGGCTCCAGTTCTTGCCTGGAAAAGTGACTTGTCTCGATGCTCTTAAAAGTCAATATGCATTATCACTGTTGTCAACACGGCGTGCTTCCGCAAAGATAAGGTTGCGTAAGACTGTCCCAACTGGACGGACAGTCTTTATTTGATCCTCACTGTAGCCAAAGCAAATCTCACCAGCTAGAGAGCAGTCTGCCAGACGAGAGAGCCTCAGCTGCCCTCAGCTGGTTTTCACTGGGGAGCCAGAGAATCAGAGAGGATCATTCACTTTCGGAGCATTCTGCATCTCCCAAAAACCCCTCAGGAGAAAAAACCTGTTTTTCTCACTGCTGAGTGCAGGCTGTGGTGCAAACAATCTCCATTGAGCACAATCCAAGGTCCGCTATCATGAATAGCCCACTGGGCACAAACTGGTTAAATCAACATTGTTTTCAATGTCAATTTGTCAACATATTGTGATGTGGAATCTACCACGTGGAAAACACATTGGAACTGTTGTATTGTGAAATGCCAACCAAGTGATTTTGTCATCATGTTAACCAATTTTCAACATAGACAAACCTTGTATAAATGTGTACCTTTGAAACAACATCAAATCATCAACATAATTATCCACTAAAATCCCCCAAATAACAATAAGCTGAGCAGCACCTCCTGCTGGAGAGTTGATTCATCTACAGCTATCATTTTAGTCTCCCATCCAGGTTTTTAAACAAGCCCAGCATTGATATTTGTCACTGACTTACCAATGTGCTATTGTGAGAATGAGTGTTGAGAAACCTCCACTTAACGGATTCACTGTTCTTGATAAAGTCATTCCAAAGGGTAAGTTGAGCAGAGCAAAGTAAATATAATCATACTTGATCAATTATATATTATCAACGGGGCTATTTAGGCCTATTTGGCATTTGGGAAGTAATCAACATCTATTGTTTAAATTCAGTCCAGGATTAAACTAAAAATAGACAATACACATATTCGGAATATACAAAACATTAAGAACACCTGCTCTTTCCATGACATAGACTGACCACGCGAATCCAGGTGAAAGCTATGATCCCTTATCAATGTCACTTTGTTAAATCCACTTCAATCCGTGTAGATGAAAGGGGAGGAGACGGGGTTAAAGAACGATTTTTAAGCCTTGAGACGATTGAGACATGGATTGTGTATGTGTGCCATTCAGAGGGTAATTAGGCAAGACAAAATATTTCAGTGCCTTTGAACGGGGTACGGTAGTAGGTTCCAGGCGTACCGAATTATATAGAGAACTGCAAAGTTGCCAGATGTTTCACACTCGACAGTTTCCTGTTTGTATCAAGAATGGTCCACCATCCAAAGGACATCCAGCCAACCTGACCCAACTGTGGGAAGCATTGGAGTTAACATGGACGAGCATTCCTGTGGAAGGCTTTGAACTGATGCTGTTCTGAGGGCAAAAGGGGTGGGGGATGTAATATTAGGAAGGTGTCATAATGTTTTGAACACTCAGTGTATTTATTCAACTTTAAAATGAGTAACACGTCCCTGGCCACATTTTGAGGTTACTGTAACAACAAATGTCTTCTTACGAAATCATAGAAAGCGTGCATGTTCAAGATGGCATGCAAATGTCCTAGGTCTGTGGAGATCTTCACAAATGCCCTAGGTCTGTGGAGATCTTCACAAATGTCTTAGGTCTGTGGAGCTCTTCACATATGTCCTAGGTCTGTGGAGCTCTTCACAAATGTCCTAGGTCTGTGGAGATCTTCACAAATGTCCTAGGTCTGTGGAGATCTTCACAAATGTCCTAGGTCTGTGGAGATCTTCACAAATGTCCTAGGTCTGTGGAGATCTTCACAAATGTCCTAGGTCTGTGGAGATCTTCACAAATGTCCTAGGTCTGTGGAGATCTTCACAAATGTCCTAGGTCTGTGGAGCTCTTCACAAATGTCCTAGGTCTGTGGAGCTCTTCACAAATGTCCTAGGTCTGTGGAGCTCTTCACAAATGTCCTAGGTCTGTGGAGCTCTTCACAAATGTCGTAGGTCTGTGGAGATCTTCACAATGCTACAATAGTCTGTGCAGGATCTCAAATTGCAATGACCACATGTGTCACGCCTTGACCTGAGTATTCTTTGTTTTCTTTATATATTTTGGTTAGGTCAGGGTGTGACGAGGGTGGTATGTGTGTTTTTGTCTCATCTAGGGTTTTTTGTATGTCTAGATGTGCTTGTCTAGTCTAGACATTTTTTTAGGTCTATGGTGGCCTGGATTGGATCCCAATCAGAGGCAGCTGTTTATCGTTGTCTCTGATTGGGGATCCTATTTAGGTTGCCATTTCCCAGTTTTGGTTTGTGGGTTATTGTCTATGTGATGTTGCATGTTTGCACTCAGTTTTGGTACCGGTCATTTTGTTTGTTTGTTTGTTTGTTTGTTTGTTTGTTTGTTTGTTTGTTTGTTTGTTTGTTTGTTTGTTTGTTTGTTTGTTTGTTTGTTTGTTTGTTTGTTTGTTTGTTTGTTTGTTTGTTTGTTTGTTTGTTTGTTTGTTTGTTTAGTGTACTTTGTGTTTTTTTCGTCTTCCATTAAAAAGATGAATTCACATCACGCTGCGCTTTGGTCTCCTCAATACGATGAACATGCATCAAGTACAGCTGAAGTCGGAAGTTAAACATACACCTTAGCCAAATACATTTAAACTCGGCTTTTCACAATTCCTGACATTTAATCCTAGTCAAAATGCCCTGTATTAGGTCAGTTAGGATCACCACTTTATTTTAAGAATGTGAAATGTCAGAATAATAGTAGAGAGAATGATTTATTTCAGCTTTTATTTCTTTCATTACATTCCCAGTGGGTCAGAGGTTTACATACACTCAATTAGTATTTGGTAGCATTGCCTTTAAATTGTTTAACTTGGCTCAAACGGTTCAGGCAGCCTTCTACAAGCTTCCCACAATAAATTGGGTGAATTTTGTCCCATTCCTCCTGACAGAGCTGGTGTAACTGAGTCAGGATTGTAGGCCTCCTTGCTCGCACACACACACCTTTTCAGTTCTGCCCACAAATGTTCTATAGGATTGAGGTCAGATGACTATGATGGTTTGAGGGTCAGATTGGGAATTTAGCCAGGACACCAGGGTTAACACCCCTACTCTTGCAATAAGTGCCATGGGATCTTTAATGACCTCAGAGAGTCAGGACATCCGTTTAACATCCCATCCAAAAGACAGCACCCTATACAGGGCAGTGTCCCCAATCTTTTTTAGACCAGAGGAAAGAGTGCCTCCTACTGGCCCTACAACAGCACTTCCAGCAGCTTCTGGTCTCCCATCCAGGAACTGACCAGAACCAACCCTGCTTAGCATCAGAAGCAAGCCAGCAGTGGTATACAGGGTGGTATGCTGCTGGCATGGAATGGAAACAGACCACGCGGCATCTTGGTCCACTCCTTATGACGATCGTGACAGTCATGCACAAAGTAGATGTCCTAACAGACTGGCCAAAACTATAGTTTGTTCACAAGAAATTTGTGGAGTGTTTGAAAAACCGGTTTTAATGACTCCAACCTAAGTGTAAGTAAACTTCCGACTTCAACTGTATTTAAATCATCCAAATTCCAATCCAGGGTTATTTAGTTTTGCTATTAGATGAAGCACAGTCATAACACTTTAAATTGTTGTATAAATTGACAAAATATCTGACATTGTATTCCCATTTAAACTTTGCTGTGCTTTTTAAATGTTTGAATGCGCAGTGATAACACATTTAGTTGACAACGAAACTGAAAATCAGATATTGATTTTCCATTGGAATTTGGTTCTACTTTTAGATGGTTGAAGCATTGTGGTAACAGATTGGGAATTCAACAAATGTTTGACTGTCTTTTTGAGTGGGTGAAAATAGATTCTAATCTCATTGATCATCGTATCAAACCAAATGTTACCCAATTCTCCACATTGAAATTACGTGGTGTGCCCAGTGGGACGAATTTGTTATAGCTAGAGTACTCTACTTAAATACACTGGAGGGTAATGATAAAGAGATTAAAGGTACATGGGACAAGGATATAAAAGAACTGTCGAGTCTTGTATTGCCTTTGTATCTCCTAGCGAGAAAGATGTGTATCTTGAAAACAATAATAAAAGAGTCTTCTGGTATCTTTTGCATTGGAGGAAAAATGGACCTGGCTGTTACAAGGATAAATGTGGTTGAGATTTAGATAGGAACAACATAGCATACACAGTAAAGACTAATAAAATCTTCACAAAATACAGATGTAGAATCTTAATTTGATCACCAGAAAAATGTGTTTTGCGGTTTAAAAAGGTTTAAAAAATGTACAATCCCTGCAAAAAATATCAATAAATGATAATCCACATAATTCCCATTTCCTGTTGCTGCAGGAAAAAATTTCCGCTGTAACAAACTGGCTCAAATTAAGATCCTACATCTGTATAATCAGAAAGAAACTAAATTCAAATCCGCTTAATACGAGTAATTCCAAGTAGGTTTATTTTTGGAGTTGAAACAATAACAAAGCGTTCTCCCTGCGAACACAGCTGCAACAGAGAAACTTTTACAGGCTCTCCAGATCAAGTCTTCCTCTTGTAGACTTGAATCACTGTTTTGGTTTTCTTTCTTCACTGAACAGCAATGTCTAGATTAATAAAGTCGGCTGACTCGCTAGCAGGTATACATCAAAGCGTTCTATATAGATATAGACAGTGTGTATACGACACCTGTACTGCAGTTCTTTATCATACAATATTATGGCAGCAGCTCCTGTCTTTTCTGATCGCTACAAGAGACTTCTATTGGATAACAAGCAAATCACTTGCAGAGAGAAGCCACAATGAGTGACAGTGCAGAAATGATTGAGTCGCACGATGGAATGAAAGAAAATATATACACAGACAAATAGAGACTTGAAGAAGATTTTTTTTTAAAGAACACCTTATTAAGAGCATCAGTGAATGGTTGGAAAGATAGCTGTCACCAACATGGCACTACGTTGCATTCCTGATGTGACAATTACCCCATCTCTTCTCATTGTTCTCGTACAAATAGCAGTGCATTTCTTTGTATAACCTGTTTTATACAGTGCTGTGAAAAAAGTATTTGCCTCTTTCTGATTTTCTTGATTTTTGCATATTTTTTTATACTGAATGTAATCAGATCTTCAACCAATACTAGTATTAGATCAAGGGAACCTGCGTTTACAAATAACAAAAATATATACTTATACTTAAATAATTGCCCCCTTACACTCCAAGAAGTTGACTCAAGATTGTCAAAAAGCACATGGAAGCACCTGGATGATCATCAAGACACTTGGAAGAATGTTCTATGGGCAGATGAGTCAAAAGTATAACTTTGATGACAACATGGGTCCCATTATGGCAATCAATTCAAATCACATGTTCAACCTCTCCCCCTTTTGCCTTTTCCTCTCCACCTAACACTACCCTAACCCTAACCCCACCTGAACACTACCCTAACCCTACCCTAACCCTAACCCCACCTGAACACTACCCTAACCCTACCCTAACCCCACCTGAACACTACCCTAACCCTAACCCCACCTGAACACTACCCTAACCCTACCCTAACCCTAACCCCACCTGAACACTACCCTAACCCTACCCTAACCCCACCTGAACACTACCCTAACCCTAACCCCACCTGAACACTACCCTAACCCTACCCTAACCCTAACCCCACCTGAACACTACCCTAACCCTACCCTAACCCTAACCCCACCTGAACACTACCCTAACCCTACCCTAACCCCACCTGAACACTACCCTAACCCTAACCCCACCTGAACACTACCCTAACCCTACCCTAACCCTAACCCCACCTGAACACTACCCTAACCCTAACCTAACCCTAACCCCACCTGAACACTACCCTAACCCTAACCTAACCCTAACCCCACCTGAACACTACCCTAACCCTAACCCCACCTGAACACTACCCTAACCCTAACCTAACCCTAACCCTAACCCCACCTGAACACTACCCTAACCTAACCCTAACCCTAACCCCACCTGAACACTACCCTAACCCTACCCTAACCCTAACCCCACCTGAACACTACCCTAACCCTAACCTAACCCTAACCCCACCTGAACACTACCCTAACCCTACCCTAACCCTAACCCCACCTGAACACTACCCTAACCCTAACCTAAGCCTAACCCCACCTGAACACTACCCTAACCCTACCCTAACCCTAACCCCACCTGAACACTACCCTAACCCTACCCTAACCCTAACCCCACCTGAACACTACCCTACCCTAACCCTAACCCCACCTGAACACTACCCTAACCCTACCCTAACCCTAACCCCACCTGAACACTACCCTAACCCTACCTTAACCCTAACCCCACCTGAACACTACCCTAACCCTAACCTAACCCTAACCCTTACCCCACCTGAACACTACCCTAACCCTACCCTAACCCTAACCCCACCTGAACACTACCCTAAACCTACCCTAACCCTAACCCCACCTGAACACTACCCTAACCCTACCCTAACCCTAACCTAACACTACCCTAACCCTACCCTAACCCTAACCCCACCTGAACACTACCCTAACCCTAACCCCACCTGAACACTACCCTAACCCTAACCCCACCTGAACACTACCCTAACCCTAACCCCACCTGAACACTACCCTAACCCTAACCCCACCTGAACACTACCCTAACCCTAACCCCACCTGAACACTACCCTAACCCTACCCTAACCCTAACCCCACCTGAACACTACCCTAACCCTACCCTAACCCTAACCCCACCTGAACACTACCCTAACCCTAACCTAAGCCTAACCCCACCTGAACACTACCCTAACCCTACCCTAACCCTAACCCCACCTGAACACTACCCTAACCTAACACTACCCTAACCCCACCTGAACCCTACCCTAACCCTACCCTAACCCTAACCTAACACTACCCTAACCCCACCTGAACACTACCCTAACCCTAACCTTACCCTAACCCTAACCCCTAACCCTACCCTAACCATACCCTAACCCTAACCTAACACTACCCTAACCCTAACCCTAACCTAACCCCACCCGAACACTACCATAACCCTATCCTATCCTAACCTTACCCTAACACTCCCTAACCTAACCCTAACCCTGACCCTAACCACACGCTAACCCTACCCTTACCCTACCATAACCCTACCCCTACCCTAACACTAACTCTACCCTAACCCTACCCTAACACTACCCCAACCTTACCCTAAACCTACCCTAAACTTAACCCTACCCTAACCCTACCCGAAATGTACCCTAACACTAACCCTACCCTAACCCGACCCTACCCTACCCTAACCCTAACCTAAGCCTACCCTAACCCTACCCGAAATTTACCCTAACACTAACCCTACCCTAACCCTACCCTAACCCTACCCTCACCCTACCCTAACATTACCCTAACTCTAACCCTACCCTAACCCTACCCTAACCCTACCCTAACTCTAACACTACCCTAACCCTACCGTAACTCTACCCTAACCCTACCGTAACTCTACCCTAACTCTACCCTAACCCTACCCTAACTGTACCCTAACCCTACTCTAACCCTAACCTAACCCTAACCTACCATAACCACACCCTAACCCTACCCTAACCCTACCCTAACTCTAACCCTACCCTAACCCTACCCTAACTCTACCCTAACTCTATCCTAACCCTACCCTAACTCTACCCTAACTCTACCCTAACTCTACCCTAACCCTACCCTATCTCTACCCTAACTCTAACCCTACCCTAACCCTACCCTAACTCTACCCTAACCTTACCCTAACCCTACTCTACCCTAATCCAGGTGGATAGCCACATTTAAGACCATGGCTCCACTTGGAATGAATGGTAAAGAGGAGGATAAAGCATCGACAGTGGGAGTTAGTGAGGTAAAGAGGAGGATAAAGCATTGACAGTGGGAGTTAGTGAGGTAAAGAGGAGGATAAAGCATTGACAGTGGGAGTTAGTGAGGTAAAGAGGAGGATAAAGCATCGACAGTGGGAGTTAGTGAGGTAAAGAGGAGGATAAAGCTTCGACAGTGGGAGTTAGTGAGGGCCTAATTAAGAGAGCCGGAGGGGCCATCGACAGGAAGTGGAAGTTCAATAAAAAACAATGTATTTATTTGCTCAATCTGGTTTAGTCTTTTTCATATTTAATTGTATTATATCAAGCACTTTAACATAGCACTTATCTTAGTACCACTTAATCTCTTCATCCCTTGGTGTGATTTCCAATTATGTACTTATTTAATTATTTATCTATTAATTTATTGATCCCGTTTGCATGTTTTATTATACAAAATGTGTTTTAAAATTAAACTTGTTTACACCCTGCACATGATCAACAATTGTCTTCCCCCTGTTGTTGAACTGTGACCCCTCGGAGCTCTCATCTTTTCATGTTCTCCCACCCTCTCCAGACCGGCCTGACGTACTACACAGAAACAGGGCAGAAAGTTGCAATAGGCCCTTGCAACCCGAGCTTTGATACCGGTATAAACAGGAACTCTCATAAACCTAACATGTTCATCTTTCCTCTTACTTTTCCTCTCCACAGTTTGTTCACAGTTCTCCAAAGGAGTCTATGCCATCATTGGATTGTATGACAGGAAGACCATGAACATGCTCATGTCGTTCTGCGGGGCTCTCCACGTCTGCTTTGTGACACCCAGTTTCCCCATAGAAACCAACAACCAGTTTGTGATCCAGCTGAGACCGGAGCTTCAGGAGCCCCTCATTGCCCTGATTCATCACTACAAATGGACCAAGTTTGTCTACATGTATAGCTCTCATTCAGGTACTGGTCATCATTATCTCACGTTTCTTTGTGTTTTTACAAGTGGAACCTCTTGAGCAGGTTAAACTATACAGTAGGCTTGACGTCACACTCTCACAATACACTGGTAGAGCACAGTTGGACTGATGTCAAGCTCAAGCATCTCTGCAAGTGTTATTGTAGATATTTTTCAAGTATCCTAGCTGTTATTTAGTCTTTGTGGATACTTGTTAGATGTATCCTCGGTTCAGGGTGACATTAATGGAAATGGTGTATAGTCAGACTAGTCCATATTTAAGTTTTCTTTACTATTTAGTCTCTAACTATGTTGCCGTACTGTTTATGGTATGATATATTGTCCTACAACATCTGTGGATGTGTTCGAGTTTGGTTTTCTTAGCTGTTAAATCTACAGTATTATTTGGTATTCTTAGCTTAGCTGTTAAATCTAAAGTATTATTTGGTATTCTTAGCTGTTAAATATATTGCTTGTTATTCTGCCAGAAGCTCCTCTAGATGTGTAAGCTGAATTCTGTGAACTGTATGTCCTCAATGCACATTTTGTGCTTGGATGGGCATATATGACTGCAATGGTCTCCTATGGGAAATGAGCCCCTGGTGCGTGTACCTCTTCAATTTGCAGCCACTCAACTGTGACCTTCACTCATCTTCAGTACCATCAGAAACAGATGCAGCTAGAATGATATGTTAACTGTTTAATGATGCAGAGTCTGGTAGTGGATGTGCTCAGGACAAAGGTTGCAGACTGAAGGGCGTGAACCGAAGATGAGCAAATATAATTACATAATGTGTAACTTGCTTGCTTATCTTCATTGCACCATAGATAGTTTCATTGATTAAAATGTTTACGGTAACGGGACAAATGCTCCATGGATTTATTTAGCTAGTCTTAGCGCTTCAGTCTTGGACAAGGAACTCAAGGTTGCTGACTTCTTCATGATGGATCTGAGAGCCCCACCTGTTGCCTGGATATAGCATGGCACAGTCGGTGGTTATTTAAGCCTTTTAGGAAACTTCACTCCAATCTTAATGCCTCTGTGTCTGTGTTATGTGTGTGTATGTGGGGTTACATTACATATTTACTTCTCAGGACATGACCAGAGATTAATCACTGGCTGCTTTTCTGCTTGACGCTGAAGCCAGACCTCAGGGTGTTTCCCTTAAGGTATAATTTCCTTAACCTATTAAAATTGTTTAAGGGCGTTGCATAGAGCCAGTCAAACATTTTCTTAGGTAAGGGGCATAATTTCTGGGTTTTATGGTAGTTTGAAGGTATCTAATGCAGAAAGAGTCTCTGGTTACCATGGAGACGATCTGATTCCTTGAATGAGTGTCTCATCAAAGAGATCTCTTTTATTTTATCACCAAATAAAACTTCTACATTCAAGACAGGAGAAACAAATTAATTAAGAAGATAATAAAACATTTATTTTAGTTACTTTTCTCTCAACTTTTTATCTATTACATTCTAGCACGTCAAGCTAACTTTCAGCGTAGGTAGCTAGCTAGCCAGCTAGCTTTGTAACTATGGATTGTGCACCTTCCAATGTTTAGATACCTAGCTAGCTTGCTGGTTGATGTTTTCCTTTGGGAACCAGGGCAGAAGAAAGCGACATTCTCCTCCACAAATGCTGTTTACATTGATATCCATACTGAATTAAGCACTTAAGGGACCTCATAGGGAACCCTTAACCTTTTCACTTAATTAAAGGGGGAAATTTACCATAAAATGTTTTGTGCAACTGTCTTAAAGTTAAGTAAACCTTAAGTGAAAAGATAAGGGGGGAATTAACTTATAATGCTTTATGGAATCGGGCCCTGGGCTAGAGAAGCCACATAGCCCTGCTCAGGATTGTGACACCTCAAGACTAGACTCCAGAGCATAGTTTGGTAACTATACGACAAGACATGGTTCCCCTTAAGTGCTAAGTAGTACAGTGTGATTGCTCTCACAGACTACAAGATGACTGTAAAAGGTTTTACTTGTACTTTTGACTTTTTGATGTATGTAGCTATGTGATGTGTTTTATCCTTTGTTCTCCCCGTGACTCTAGAAATGGAATTGAGTTCCCTGGCTCCTCTTCTGACTGACTGCATCCCACAGTGCAGTCCCATGGGGGGGGAGTGGGTGGTGGGTAGTTCCTCTTCCTACTCAATCCATCCCACAGTGCAGTCCTGGGGGGGGGGGGGGGTGATTAGATTAACCCTTGTCTTCCTGCCTTGCCATCTCACACATATGTTTGCTATAGTAAAAAAAGAAGACAAATCTATCTTTTCAAATCTTTCACCACAAAAGCTCATCATCTTAACCTAGACGGGGTCCGTATAAGAACCAAGATCCACTTGAACAACGACTGCATACAGATGTTCAAAAATGTACACTGTACACAATTAGAGACTGCGGGAATGTAATTTGCGTTTGTGCGACATTTGAGAGAAGCTGTGATAGGCTGATCTGTGAGACCAGCCGAAAAAGGGGCTGTCCAGGCTGCTTTCCCTGCCAATCCCAACGTTTCACTTGCTTATCTGCACTGCTGCAGTGGCGTGATGCGTCGCTAACACAACACAGATAGAGCACAGCGTTTGTCTCTCTCTCTCTCTAGTTTATCTGCAGGTTAGTCCCAGCTAACAACAATGCATTCCCATAACTTTGGAGAACGTTCCCTTAAGAGTCTCATTTGGCCATTAGCTAATGTTTTCATAGGAATGTTCCCATGATGTGCAAGGAATATTTCCAATAGACCGTTCTCTAATTTGTCAAATATAACTTATCCAGAACGTGGTTACCATGTTCTCAGAACTTAAGATATTAATGACCTAGACATGTTTCATTGGAACGTTGCTTGTGTCCGGGTTTTCGCTGGGTTAGTTAGGTTAATATTTCATTACACATAATGTCTTGTTACTGTTGCCGAGCATATCAAGGTCCTGATTGGTGAACCGCTGATCGATTCATTCATAGGTCTTTGTCTGTTGGCAAGGATAGGGATACTCACACCAACAGTGTTTTTAACATTGCGTTTTCAACTTAAATATTTAACACACTTTGACATACATGATTACATTGTGCATGTTCATTTATACTTTATAGTAATTATTCAAGATGTTCTCACCTGGAATTTGAATTCACAACCTCTTGGTTCACCGCACTCTGGGGTTCGGGTTTCTATCTGCTTCGCAACCATGTCTGTGTCAGATGTCAGTCAATCTGACTAGTCTTTTATCATTGATTTGAATGACAGTATTTCAGCAATTTAAGAGCTTTCTGTATAGTTGTCGAATGTTAGTGGGGTATGTTAACCTGTTTTTAAATGATACACCTGAATTATTATGATCAATAATAGTTTTCCTTGAGTGTATTTTTTAACAGAGCTGAGATTTACTTCAAAGTGAAATTACCCTGGTGCTTACACCTATCAGGCTGTTTCAGATCTAGTGCCGAGGGAGGAGGGGTTAGGGTTTCTTCTGGACCTATCAGGTTGTTTCATATCTAGTGCCTAGGGAGGAGGGGTTAGGGTTTCTTCTGGACCTATCAGGTTGTTTCAGATCCAGTGCCTAGGGAGGAGGGGTTAGGGTTTCTTCTGGACCTATCAGGCTGTTTCAGATCTAGTGCTTAGGGAGGAGGGATACATCACTGGGGCTAAGCTTCCTGCCATCCAGGACCTCTACACCAGGCGGTGTCAGAGGAAGGCCCTATAAAAATTGTCAAAGACCCCAGCCACCCCAGTCACAGAATGTTCTCTCTACTACAGCATGGCAAGCGGTACCGCAGTGCCAAGTCTTGCCATAAGACTCCTGAACAGGTAATCAAATGGTTACCCGAACTATTTGCTTTGTGTGCCTCCTCCCAACTCCTCTTTTACGTTGCTGCTACTCTCTGTTTATCTTATATGCATAGTCACTTTAACCATATCTACGTGTACATACTACCTCAATAAGCCTGACTAACCGGTGCCTGCATGTAGCCTCGCTACTTTTATTGCCTCACTACTGTATATAGCCTCGCTACTTTTATAGCCTCTCTACTTTTATAGCCTCCCTACTTTTATTGCCTCACTACTGTATATAGCCTCCCTACTTTTATTGTCGTTCTACTGTATGTAGCCTCTACTGTATATAGCCTCGCTACTGTGTATAGCCTCCCTACTTTTATTGTCGTTCTACTGTATGTAGCCTCTACTGTATATAGCCTCGCTACTGCGTATAGCCTCCCTACTTTTATTGCCTCACTACTGTATATAGCCTCCCTACTTTTATTGTCGTTCTACTGTATGTAGCCTCTACTCTATATAGCCTCGCTACTTTTATTGCCTCACTACTGTATATAGCCTCCCTACTTTTATTGCCTCACTACTGTATATAGCCTCCCTACTTTTATTGTCGTTCTACTGTATGTAGCCTCTACTGTATATAGCCTCCCTACTTTTATTGCCTCACTACTGTATATAGCCTCCCTACTTTTATTGTCGTTCTACTGTATGTAGCCACTACTGTATATAGCCTCGCTACTGTGTATAGCCTCCCTACTTTTATTGCCTCACACATGTATATAGCCTCTCTACTGTATATAGCCTCTCTACTGTATATAGCCTCTCTACTGTATATAGCCTCTCTACTGTATATAGCCTCACTATTGTATATAGCCTCACTACTGTTTATAGCCTCACTACTGTATATAGCCTCACAACTGTATATAGCCTCGCTACTTTTATAGCCTCTCTACTTTTATAGCCTCCCTACTTTTATTGCCTCACTACTGTATATAGCCTCCCTATTTTTATTGCCTCTCTACTGTATGTAGCCTCTACTGTATATAGCCTCTCTACTGTATGTAGCCTCTCCACTGTTATTTTTCACTGTCTTTTTACCGTTGTTTTATTTCTTTACTTACCTATTGTTCACCTAACACCTTTTTTGCACTATTGGTTAGAGCCTATAAGTAAGCATTTCACTGTAAGTTCTACACCTGTTGTATTCGGCCTAGGGATGAGGGGTTAGGTTTTCTTATGGACCTCACTATACTGGCCCAATAAGCACATGCCCTCAAGATATCCCTTATTGGGACAGTGGTTAGGTGTTAGTCATGGATGCTGGTGGCCTGGAGATATCCCTTATTGTGACAGTGGTTATGGTGTTAGTCATGGATGCTGGTGGCCTGGAGATATCCCTTATTGGGACAGTGGTTATGGTGTTAGTCATGGATGCTGGTGGCCTGGAGATATCCCTTATTGGGACAGTGGTTAGGATGCTAGTCATGGATGCTGGTGGCCTGGAGATATCCCTTATTGTGACAGTGGTTATGGTGTTAGTCATGGATGCTGGTGGCCTGGAGATATCCCTTATTGGGACAGTGGTTATGGTGCTAGTCATGGATGCTGGTGGCCTGGAGATATCCCTTATTGGGACAGTGGTTATGGTGTTAGTCATGGATGCTGGTGGCCTGGAGATATCCCTTATTGGGACAGTGGTTAGGATGCTAGTCATGGATGCTGGTGGCCTGGAGATATCCCTTATTGGGACAGTGGTTATGGTGTTAGTCATGGATGCTGGTGGCCTGGAGATATCCCTTATTGGGACAGTGGTTATGGTGTTAGTCATGGATGCTGGTGGCCTGGAGATATCCCTTATTGGGACAGTGGTTATGGTGTTAGTCATGGATGCTGGTGGCCTGGAGATATCCCTTATTGGGACAGTGGTTAGGATGCTAGTCATGGATGCTGGTGGCCTGGAGATATCCCTTATTGGGACAGTGGTTATGGTGTTAGTCATGGATGCTGGTGGCCTGGAGATATCCCTTATTGGGACAGTGGTTATGGTGTTAGTCATGGATGCTGGTGGCCTGGAGATATCCCTTATTGGGACAGTGGTTAGGATGCTAGTCATGGATGCTGGTGGCCTGGAGATATCCCTTATTGGGACAGTGGTTAGGATGCTAGTCATGAATGCTGGTGGCCTGGAGATATCCCTTATTGTGACAGTGGTTAGGATGCTAGTCATGGATGCTGGTGGCCTGGAGATATCCCTTATTGGGACAGTGGTTATGGTGTTAGTCATGGATGCTGGTGGCCTGGAGATATCCCTTATTGGGACAGTGGTTATGGTGTTAGTCATGGATGCTGGTGGCCTGGAGATATCCCTTATTGGGACAGTGGTTAGGATGCTAGTCATGGATGCTGGTGGCCTGGAGATATCCCTTATTGGGACAGTGGTTATGGTGTTAGTCATGGATGCTGGTGGCCTGGAGATATCCCTTATTGTGACAGTGGTTATGGTGTTAGTCATGGATGCTGGTGGCCTGGAGATATCCCTTATTGGGACAGTGGTTATGGTGTTAGTCATGGATGCTGGTGGCCTGGAGATATCCCTTATTGGGACAGTGGTTAGGATGCTAGTCATGGATGCTGGTGGCCTGGAGATATCCCTTATTGGGACAGTGGTTATGGTGTTAGTCATGGATGCTGGTGGCCTGGAGATATCCCTTATTGGGACAGTGGTTATGGTGTTAGTCATGGATGCTGGTGGCCTGGAGATATCCCTTATTGGGACAGTGGTTATGGTGTTAGTCATGGATGCTGGTGGCCTGGAGATATCCCTTATTGGGACAGTGGTTAGGATGCTAGTCATGGATGCTGGTGGCCTGGAGATATCCCTTATTGGGACAGTGGTTAGGATGCTAGTCATGGATGCTGGTGGCCTGGAGATATCCCTTATTGTGACAGTGGTTAGGATGCTAGTCATGGATGCTGGTGGCCTGGAGATATCCCTTATTGGGACAGTGGTTATGGTGTTAGTCATGGATGCTGGTGGCCTGGAGATATCCCTTATTGGGACAGTGGTTAGGATGCTAGTCATGGATGCTGGTGGCCTGGAGATATCCCTTATTGGGACAGTGGTTAGGATGCTAGTCATGAATGCTGGTGGCCTGGAGATATCACTTATTGGGACAGTGGTTAGGATGCTAGTCATGGATGCTGGTGGCCTGGGTTCAAGACCTGCTCGGGGAGTCACCCTACTCTAACTATATTTTAATATTACCGTTTTGAATGTTGTTAGAATACTTATTGTGTGTAGATTTCTCCTCTTTCATGCGTTTCTGGGACTTTGGTTTCCAACGTTGTGCTCAACCTCCAGATGATTTTTGGGGGTTTGATGTGATGTTTCTGGCAAAGAGAACAATGCTGCCTTTGTAGAGTTTGCATTTGACAAAAATGTTGTTCTCTTTCTCCTTGATTAACTCAAAATAATGAGAGCATTTCATGTTAAAAATATAGTGTGTGTGAGAGTTTCCCTAACCTCACCAACATACAAAAGGAGCTGTGAATAGATTTGTGGTTCACCAATCAGGGTCTTGATGGGCTTGGCAACAGCAGCAAGGTGTGATGTGTAATTCATTTTCTTTTTTTGTTAGGAGGAAAAACATTTATTATGGACCATCAGGTGACCTCCTGACAACTGATACACAGAAATGTTCTTGCTGCGTTCCCATGAAACG